>NC_089322.1:18687718-18882718 GCF_036669915.1 Pocillopora verrucosa | reverse complement strand
TTAATAATTCTCCTTACTGTCTGCCATACAATTCTCACGATGTTAGTTTGGAGAATTTGGTATTGGATCAATTAATAATCCTCTACTTGACATTTTTCTTTATTGTCGTCATATGTCTGCTGGATGTTGTATTGATATTGTAAGAAGAAATTCTGTCTTGGTCACTCATGAGTGTTAAAGGGTTAAGTCCCAATTTTTTTTCAATTTGAGGAGCAAAGTTTCAATGATCAGTACCATGGTGTGAAGAAAACATTTTGGTGAAAGTTTTCAATTTGGCAACCTTTGGTCAGGAAAGTAAGAAAATGGACAATTTAATCCTTCAGTGTTCATGGTCTTAAGTTAAGGAGAGATACACATTTGCATCAAATATTACGTACAATTTTTCAAAAATAGTATTTTCTTCTCTTTCTTTTTTCTTTGCCTTTTGGTTCTTCCTGGTGACTGACAATTTTTATTTTTGGCAACCATTTTATGATTTCTAATTACCATTTCATGATTGCCACAAAGTCATGGGTTACTGAAATTTCTTGACCTATCTCTGACAAACATAAAATTCCCTGACCAATGAAGTTAGTTAACAATTTCACAATCAAGTACTGTCTATGGCCTCCAACCTCCCCTTATAGCCATCCTCTCAATGTAAACATCAAGTGACTTTGACATCAAGGAAAGGAAAGTGCCATCTTTCATCTTGAAAACAGCCCAAACGACACAAAACCACTTTAAATTTTTGTGAAATTTCCCCATTACATTACTTGTTAAATTCATAAATTTTTCCTGACTCAAAGTGAAATTCTCTGAGCTTAAAGAACTTTATTTTTCCTTGACTTTTTTCCTGACCTGTGGCAAACATGCAACCATGCAAACAGGGACTTTAAAATTGCTACTCTCCCTTTTAAAAAATAATTGGAAATCCTACCACTTTGCTCCTCTCTTTTCCGCTCCTGAATTGCCCTAGCCCGCTCTCTATCTAATGTCCTATCACAACAAAAGAAACTATTAGTTCAAGCTTTCACCAATTAACAGTACATTATATGTATGTCGAAAGATTGTTAATTTGCCAAAAAATACTGCAATGTCAATTTGACAAATGACAATTTGCAATGAAAAAAATAATAATAAAAGAGAGCCTGCTCAACAAGCTGCCCTTAAAAAGAGCTACCAATATCTATTTCCTTCACAATATCAATATATAATTTTGAGTAGAGACAGGTGACAGGAAAACAAAAGTCCAATCAACAAAAGAAGACATTGCATTTTCATGTCCGTGTGCCTTCAGGCCGAATAGAATTATCTGTAAGAATAATTTATACCTCTTGATAAAAATATATTGTATGGCCAGCATGGAAAAAAGTAAAAACTTTCCATGTATTGTATGTATCTCTAATTTAACCCCCCCGGATTAAAAAAAAGGAAAAAAATTGAATGTAATGTCCATAAAATTAAAATTTCTGTTTCATAGGGGAAGAATGGATTTTTTTCTTAGCATTGAAAGCCCTAACCAATTTCTTGTTCTCTGTGACTAGTGCTGGTGGTTGAGTTGTACAAACAACTACAAACCTTGGTTGACATTGATCACAAAGGTAGTTCTCAGGTACAGCATCTGAACTTATTCCCATGCATTCAATGTGCTGCCACACACTAAAAAAGAACAAAATGGAAAAAACCATCATGAATCTGTTTACATGAGAGCAGACAGCTAGTTAACTTCACTAGTTACTCTGTATGCCTTCACTGGTGACCTCAGTTCTTGATTCAAAATACACTCTTTAAGAAGATGCACACCAAATTAAAAACATGATACTCAAAACCATTGATGTACCTTTTACAAAATCTGACCACCTCAAAGCAGATCTCTTTGACATTTTTAAAACCTTCCTACATCAGATAGTGGTACAGCTGAACAGCCACTATCATACATGCCAATGAAATTGACTATGGAACAATTAAAGGCAAGTAACCACAGCAATAATTTTTAGATACAGCTTGACAGTATACCAGTCTCACAAAGTGTAATGTCAATATATAAGAGAGGGTAAGAACAAGTGAAATTCATCAGATCAAAACCTAGGTATACTGACTATGCCAAGCAAATATTGTGGATGAAAACTCACCAGCACTTGTCACAGCAAATCATGTAACCATCATCGTGATCAAACTCACTGAAAGAAGAGAAACACAATAAGCAAAACCTATTAATATATCAACACTGTGTAATTTTCCTTTTGTGCTACTCTGCTCATTTAGCTAGGAAAATCTCCAACTGCATAAAATTCCTACATTGCCAGCGTCAATGGGCCCTTTAAAAATCTCAGTAATTTCCATTTTTTGACCCCCACTGCACACAGTACATAAAAAGTTACTCACTGCTCTACAAATTTTTTTCTCGAGGCTTCTAACAACTGTCCAAAGTAGAATGGATTAGAAATTACTTTCTATAAGCTATGATGATTTAACATGAAACCTTTTGAGGCTTCTGATCATCTATTCAATCCATCTAGAATACCCTTACAACCCTTACATGTGGCATCAATACTCCACTAAAACACTCTACTTCTGAATAAAAAAAGTGTTTACTGTTTCAAGTAACAGAAAGTTTAACGCATGTGGCTTAACTCCACAAATGAAGATCATCAATTTACCCTCATTTTCTGTAAGATAGTAACTATTCTCACCAAATGCACCGTGTAACCCCATCATCCTCCTCATCTTCATTTCCGGTATCACCATCCTCAGGCCCTGGACTGTTTGAATCAGGAGGGGTCATGGGAGGAGGCTGCCCATAGTTATGATCCTGAAAAAAAAATTAAATATATAAATGAATAATAATAATAATAATAATAATCTACTGGAGGCAATTGAGGTTCAGGTTTGAAGTCCAATCACAATAAGGAAAGAAAAAATTAAGTTTTGAAAAAGTTGCTTTAAGGCTTAGTGATGCAAAGGTTGTTCCAACAAGGAAAATAATGAGTGGGGATTAAAACTACAAAGTTTTCAAAACATTTGAAGCCGGAAGAAGGAGCATTTTGACCAGACATTCTTTGACTGGTCATTCTTTTCGTAAACTTGTTGCGAGGGGCTATTTTCCTGATCAACCATTCAGTTCCACACATGTGAAAACTTTCAAAGAGCTGGTCAAGGGAACCTGTCCACAGTTCAGCAGTATTGCTTAGAGGAACAACAATATTGATAGCCACAAAGAATACATTAACCCACCCAAAAATGAGAGGTTCTTTAAGAAAATTGTTGAGAGCTTGGAAGCATTTGATTTAGCAGAATTTCAGAATGGTAAATAGGCCAAAAAAGCTACCTCCATACAGAAAAAGCTAGTAGAAAAGTGAATTCTATACTAGGGCATGCCTTACACAAATGAAATTTAAGAATTTACCATTCAAGCTCTCTACTGCAATCTAAATGTAAATCTTTTGCCATTACTAGACAGTGGTTCATACTCATCTTATAAAGGAAACATCATTTTAAGTTTCTCCCACTTAATTTAACAAAAGTAACCAGACCATAGGGCTTTGATTTACACAATAATGTTAAATGGCTCTTGAAGAGGTGACAAGTTCAAGAATGCCAATTCTGAAAATCTCCACCTTGGAAGATTAACTTGCCAATCTAGCCATTATTGGAATACCTGGGACAAAACAAACATACCGGTAACCAAACTTTATGACATAATTGGAGTCTGGAATTTTGCTGAAGCAATAATTTAATCATATAACAGGTCTTACCAAGATATGGGGGATGTGCCGGATAGAGGAAAGACTAGGCATTTTTGGCGCAGTGCTAGATTCTGCCGGCTGAGGGCTGTGAAGAAAACAGGAAAATTAATTAAAACGTTAATTATATTTGTCTGAAACTTCCTACATGATCAATTTGCTCATGTTTTGCTGTCTAAGATACAGTGTATCTCACTGCTAGAGGTATGTGTGAGCATGTTTGTTCAAGTACAGATCCCTACAAAGAAGGGTTTAGAGCTGATGAACAGTGAAAGATGACTTGAAAATTAAGGATAAGTGTAACCAGTAGACCTGGGATCAAAATAGGACAACATGCTAGTTAAAATGAGAAAATATGATTGGATCTTTGATTGATGGATGCAACTTGCAATAACGTTTCATTAAAAAAAATTTGAATGGTTTTGAGTTAAAGTGTTAGGTACAAAGACCAAAGATGCTGTATCACTTTCACATTCCACAATGTCAACTTAAAGGTATCTTGTTACGGAATTGAATAAACAAGATGTTGCAAAACAAGCAAGGTTTTCATCACAAAAGGTAGATGCAAGAGAATGGAGTGAAGCAGCAGCTGAATATTCTAAACGTCGCAACAAAAAAATGCATGGGCCATTAAAAATCTCAATGGAGAACTCTGTCCAGTAGTCAAGGAACTCTCCCATATCTGACATATGGACAAGTTCTGTCAAATAACTCAATTTTCTACAACAGCTGTTTTGTCAAAAAGAATTTCCTATTGATGATCTTGGTTAAGGCATTACCACACAACACTTTCACATTTGAGTGCCTTGAACTCAAACTTGAGAACTGCTCCAGGAACAAAGTCAAAATGGGGTCAGGTGACCATGGATTTATATTACACAAGGCAAATCAAATTGTCAAGTTGTGGTTTACTGCGCATAATTCCAAGACACTCTACGAGTGATTTGCCACTATAAATCACAACAGTTAGGTCAACAATAGTGCTCTGAAACACAAATTTTGGAGCAAAACATTCAGTTTGCCCAGAAAAAAGCATTAACCATTAATTGCTCATTTAAACAAAAGAGCAGTTAAATTAATTTTTAGGATTCTTCACTCTGAAAATGTCACACGAGGAGATCATAGCCTTGTTTAGTCTATTTTTGTAGAACCAAGGGGCATCACTTGTCAGTCTACTATAACAATAACTATTTTCTCTTAAAATAGTCAAAATACTTTACATCAGGGGATGAAAAACCAATATTAAACAATTACACGTGGAGTAAACAATAAAATTATATCAAAGGACTCGGACACAGCAGGCTCATGGGTAGGGACAAAACAGTTGAAAGACGCGAAGTTCTGCAGTAGGTTATTTCACTGTAAAGTAATATTTGCAACAGAAAGGGAAACATGTTGACCTCCTGTCAACTGCACTTCTTTTTTACTTTTTGAGGGAAGTTATTTTCAACCCAGAGTGCAAGAGTCTATGTAACCCATATTTGAAATTCAAAATTCTTTAGTTATCACATTAAATGCATTTTTCTCTTATACTCAACCACAAGTTATTGTTCAAATCCACCTCACACACACAAAAAAAAGAGAAAATAAAAAAAGTACAAATACCCGAGCTACATCAAATGCCCGCATCCTAATTTACAAAACAAATTTAATCTAAAGTCCTTCTGGACTAACACCACTCAGAGACAAATTGACTTAAACTGCAATGGCCCATTGTATTTCATTTACTTCTCCTGTGTCTAAATACCTTGTAGAATTACTAAAGCATTAACTTATCCAAACATTACCTTAAAAAGATAAATATGAGCACTGTAGAGAAAAGTCTACTGCACTGCAACTAGTGGTAAACTTATCATCCATTTGTGATAAATATATTACGTTAACCCTCTGAGATACCTTCGTAATATTAATTGGTCAACTCCCATAATGACATTATGATCTCCTTCAGTATTAGCACATTTGAGCAAAGTCTGTGACATAACTTTCATACTAAAGCCTCATTTGTAAACAGGGCTAGGGGAATTGAATTACTCACTCTGATCCTGCAGTCATAGGCTGGTAGGTCTCTGGAGGTGTTGTTTCGATAAGAAGGTTGAAGCTCATTACTTTTTATCTGCATGTTTCATCAGAAGATGGAAGTTTAACTGCCATTAAATAAGAAGCCATGGTCTGCCACTGCATTTAGGCACACAACCAAACCTTTGAGACAAACACCAGAATAAATTTTCGGAAAGTAATTTTTAGGTCACCACTGACAGACATATTGGGTATTGTAACAAGAAAACATCTGGCTGAGGACTCCATGGTCTTAACATGAATAGAACCAATGATGATGCACAACATATATTTTGTTCAATAGTTCCTTCTCAACTGAATTATTCTTTTAAATATAAATGTTAATGTGTCACTCATTTTAAATCAAATCTTGCCCCGCTGTATGGCAAGGACCTCTCACTGAAGTGTTTATGAGAGTTCCTTGTTCAGTAATGATATGGAAATCAACTCCTACACAATACAATACAACCTATGGTGTGATAGGAGCTGTATTGAAGGGACAACCCAACTTGAGATTTCTACTGATAAAGCCTTAATGAAAATCTACTGATGTTCCTGTGCTCACTGAGCTCTCAAATGTGTCTATAATCTGCTTGGGGAATCAGCATTGATCTTGGAGGCATGCTAAGCATGGAAGGGAAATGTTTCCACCTGAACTCATGTAAAATGCAACAAATAACCAAGGGGAATTGAATGTTACATCATAAATATGGAATGAAGCAGTGTAAGTGATAATGAACCAAATGTAAATTTAGAGGCTGCAGGAGACAACATCAACCTAATGAACTGTCATCATTCATGCAAGGACACTGCATACGCATAATCTGTTAAAAGCTTTTAACTCTTGAAATCTGGCTAAGGCTATCTTCAACATAGAATGAACCAAGAAGGATCAGGCATCAACTTATAAAGGAAGGCCTATGCTGTGTTTGCATTACAAGTGACATGATGTTGACTACAGAATTAGAATAAAATATTCTTGCTATTTAAACACCGACCTCCAATAAATACAGTTGGATTCTAATTATGGCGAGAGTCATCCTTGAACACTGCTAAAGCACGATTAACGGTGATTCAAATTCTCAAAAACCACTAGAGCTTTAAAAATTTAACAGATGTCATGCTTGTCTATGAAAGGTGTTACCATTAAGCATGTGATTTTACATTTCCACTAAATCGAGAGGAACTGAAAAACTGCCGCAGAGGAAACACATAAGAAAATATAGTTCGACTCAAGATATCTTCTACGATTACAAAAGCCTCCTGATTTGAAATGAACCGGAATGTTCTGTGATAAAAATATGTGCAACAGAGCAGTTATTTAATTGAAGTTTGCTTTCGAAGAGGCGCAAGCAAATTGAAAATTCCCAATGCATAAAGAACAATCTCACATCTGATCCAAGATTAAGTTGATAATAATTTCCGCGAAGATTCCACTCGACAAGTCAACTCTTGAAACCTTCGCGAAGAGCAAAGTTTCAGCGATTGATTTTCCACAAGACAAAGGAAAACTTGGTGACCTTCACAGGCAAAAACCGACCCCAAGACAAGCACTTGACAATAGCAAAGCATTTCGTATCGAAATAAATCGAGAAAGGCATACAGGCAAATACAAAGCACACGACCACGTCATGAAAAATACATGCAAATAGCGACAAATTTTGAGGCGCAACACGATTCGAGTCGAACGCTCTCTCGTTGAAGTTTTCCAAAATAGACGAATCTAACGCGGTATAAAAACACAAATAGGTTACCACAACTTGCTTCAGAAAGGAGAACAATCTAACGCAATGACGAAATAAAGCATGTAGAGAGACGGACATGCATTAATCATAACATCCCCAGTGGAAAGCGATGAAGCAAGCAGATGGCGGCCGTTCAAACAAACACGTTTCTCTTAGACGCGGTTCACTACATTTTGACCGCAATTTTAAATAAGACGATGGCAAAATACAGGAGGCTTTTAAAGCAGAAGGCATAGTACAAAATCTAATGGAACAGACACAAAGATCGACCTTGTAATAAACTTAGCAATCGGAAGATAGATGCGAATTGAGAACACGATAAATATTTGAACACCACAACGATTGAGAGCGAATGGACACACCTTTCGAATTATATATATTGAAAGCACCAAAACAATTTCTCTTTCACCGTTTCAGCGTCAAAAACAGTTTCTCAAACGTGTGAGTTCTTTGAGGATTTAATGAAGATGCCTTCCCACCAAAATTCCTCATTCCACCCGTCTAAGGAAAGCTACCACGGCTTTTATGATTCTGCGAAACGTGTTCAAAATCAACCGTTTTCGTTTGAGAAACGACATGAAAACCAAAAATATGATTGCAAAAGCAAGTTTCTATCCTTGAACTCGTCTAAGGTATTTTAAATGACGGTAGAAGAAACCATTAGTGAGGAAAATCTTATATTTCTTGGTCGTTGCGTAAAAAACGAGTCGATTAAGACAAGATGGCGGACACAAGCACATGTAGGCGAGAGGCTGTAAGGAATCATTTCCATCATTTAAGACGTAAATATCCTGGATATTCTAAAAAATGGACAATATCCCGACATCACTTTAACATCGGGTTAGTAAAACTACTTATAGAAACCGAATTTATCGCATATTGAGGGCAAACCCCTGATGCATTTTAACAATAACATCGTTCGAACACAACGCACCAATGCAAAAATACCACTGACTTAGAGCGACTACAGCAAATATTCTGAATAGTTTTCTCTATTGAGGTTGAAATGAGCATTTAGTGTTCTCTTTGCTGCTGTTTTCAGTTAAGTTCACTTTCGTCTTTGGGTAAGGTCAAATTACAAAATCATTTGACAAAATTCTAACAGGGCCGAATCGATTTAATCTATTACCTAGAGGGGACGAATGATAGATGAAAACTTTAAGGGAATAGATGTGAACTTCGCGTACGATTATATCATGGGATGTCTAGCTCATAGAGACATTTATACTGTCGCAAATCCTCGCCTTTCAGCCAAAGATCTAACTCTCAGTAGGCGTAGAGGTCTACGTCAACCACCGAGGTGAAACTCATTCATATCGCCAATATCTTGTTTCACTGCTACATTATACAAATGTAGCACGAAAAGTGTTTGTAGAAATTATTATAAAGCATAAACTCGATCTCTGAAGCAAGTTATTCCAGCAAGCTTTACACATAACAACATGAAAGTGAGAACTTGGTGCTGTACATAAACACACAAATTCATTCAATGTTGTAAGTCAGAAATAGGTGGCAGTTATTGAGACAAAAATACTTTCTGGAAACGGTTATAAATACACCATATGCAAGTGAAATGGTATAGTACATAGAGGGCTGAAATATGACGCACTAAACTTACCTAACAGCGTCCGTTGAGGGCTGGTTTAGAGCCACAGTCATCTAACTCGTGTTACTTACACTGGCGTACAACAAGTTTAATTTCCACCACAAAAACAACACTGACGCTGGTTCCAACAAACTATAGCCACCCTAGACTTGTACGAGGGCGCCTGCTCATTCAAAAAAATCCAAATATAGCGTCGTTTGGGGATGTATTTTCACAAAAAATGTATCTCAGTCAACGCCATTTGCAGTTGCTCTTGCTGCTTACGAGACAAGACAAACTTGTAGTCGTTACACGCATGCGTCTTCACCTGTCGTCACGTGAGACTTTCAGTGACGTCACACAGGAAACACAAAGCGTGGCACGAGGTCGAAGGTGGTGTGATTCTTTTCAAAAAAGACTGAAAATCAGGAAATGTTGTGTCAAACAGCTCGCAAGGAAATACCACAGACGTTCTTTTTAATAACTAGATACGTTTAGCTTTATTCGGGAGCTATACGAGGCGATTGGTGACCAAACATGAGTTGTTGTCGAATCTTCAATCAAGTGGAACAGACCTTGTTACGACATTGTCAATATTCGGATGAATGGGAGTTTTTAATCGAAAATGTAAAACTGGATTTGCGAAAAACAATGGTTTCCAACTTCAAGTATGCAAATTTGGTGGTGGACAAACAATGTACGAATGAAAATCAATGGAAATGATTGTTTGCGAGTTTAATTCCCTTTCCTACAAAAGTCAATAATTTACAGCCCATCAAACAGATTGGAAACAAAGGATTTTTGAGCGATAATCTCTTCGCCGCCGCTTCCAAAAATGTCGCAGGGCATTAAATATTGAGATTGTGCTTTCAAACGAATTTCATCTTTCCTACCAAATCTTCTGGCTGGCCGGTGTCCTAGCGAAATATGATAATTCCCTTTACACTCGACTTCATGAACCTTTAGGGTTGAGAATTGAATTGTTTTTCTTTTATTTTTTGTATGGTCAAGAATTCTGCGACATCCGGTATTTAAACCGACGCGACGACATGTTTCTGCAACGTGGCCTTTTCAACGTCTAGTAGGATACGTTGTCTCTAAGTCGACAAAGAAGCCTTGTGCTACATTTCGAAGTTGTGCACTTTATTTCACTTCTGTCAATTTGTACAAAGTTGTACGCAACCTTTACTTTTATTGCGTCGATCCGCCCCGATAGAATCTTTGGTTTCATGTTGTTTTCTTCACTTGAGGGAATTTTCATACTCGTCAGTGTTTTTACGGAGGAACTTGGGTGAATTTTTTTCTAACATTGGGATTATAAAATTGAGACATGTCTCACCGAACGAAATCAGCGTTGATATCAGGCAAAGCGGAAACTTGACATAACGAAATTCCGTGTTGCGGTTGAAAATTTGATGGTTTTTTTTTCAGCAACAGCGGTGAGCAAAAAAGAGTCGCTTTCGTCAATGGTTTGCACGAAAGTAGTCTCTGAAATGACAACCTGAAGGCCATATCTTGTTGTCGATGTTCGAGGTCTGTCGAGCGCGAACGGAAGTTGAAAGAGGTGCAAGCTTTTGTTAGCTCTCGAAGGACCGAAGAAAGTTATGCTGTGTTCGTGCTACTCCCTAGACTCGAATTTAATCGAATCTGTGTGACAGAGCCTCGACAAAGAGGAAGGCTTTCTCTCAAAATTTGAAGGTATCCCTAAACGAAAGGCGAAAACAGGACTGTGCACACACTGTAAGAACTAAAATGATCCTACGCATTTTGAAAGGGTTTCTATATGTTTGGACATCTGAACTGCATGCCCTCGATTTACCGGTTTCCGTGTGGGTTTTGGGAGTGTCATTCTAATTTCATGCTTTCTGTCTTCCTTGTTTCTGTTTAGCATAAATTTTCGTTTTTAATCCGTAAAATCTCTTAAAATTATTTATCAGCAATAGGTATACCATCTTATTTTTAGTTTCGTCGGTCAAGCGACCGATCGACCGATCGACCGATTGACCGAATAAAATACTGATAACTTTAATAGGATACAGATGGTGCAATTCTGTTTTATGTTACATCACACTGAGATACCTTTCGAAGACGACAGCGAATCTCTTCGTCTAAGAGGTTAACAACACAGGCTATTTCTAGAAATTCTCTCATTAAACCAGATCGGCAATCGGTATAGATATATTCAGCTTTTAAATGAAGGACAAGGACTGAAATATGAAAGAATCGAGAAAACCGTAACAGCACGAAAACTTTTTTAGCGACTCGAAATGTCTTTATTTGAAGTACGAAACCATCATCAGTTTTGACGGAGGCATTAGTTATGTAAACCCAGCTGGTGCTGAAATGTCTACAATTTATAACCTGCCAAAAAAATCTAAAGAAATAAATGAACACTGTTCTCGCCAATATTCGTAAATTCCAAACAATAAGCAAATCGGATAGCATTCGCCTGACAAAATATAGCATTTGTGATAACCTTTTGTTTGATTTGACCGTTATTAAAAGGGTTTTCATCTTCGGAAGTTCTCGTGTCATTTTTCATGTTCACCTGGCCATGAGTTACGTGTCTTAGCGACCAGAGAGTAAATAAATCGTAATATTATAAATAACAACTGACTTCCGGCTTAAGATGAGTCAGCAATGAGGTACTATAAATCGTGCCCAAGCCCTACTGGAATACTAAATCACAAACGAGGCCATCTTTTAACCGCTGATCAATAGGATGCAATATTGTTTTGAGTTAGGCCCAGGTCGCACTACAGCCCAAACCAAAAATTTTTCTACTCTATACTTTTGAATTTGTATCTTAAAAATAAACTTGATCCACTAAAGCTTCGCACTTTTCAAGTCTGCGGTCTTTCCGCAATTGATCTAAATGCGTCAACCGCGTGCACGTAGATCATGGTCTCTTGAGGAAATTGAAAAAAAGTTGATTTTAGTACAAATTCAGTTTAATTTTAAGAAACCTGAGAGAGCTGTACAGAGAAAATTGTGCCAGTCTGAAACTAGTAGGAAAAGACAACAAAGCCGCAAAGTATTTTTCACTATGCGCGAGTTGCGGATTATAATAACGTGAAACGTTAATCTCGTGATCTGTGACTCAACGGTTTCGCGTGAACCGTGAATTATTACCGACATTCATGATTATACCACATATTGCAACCGATTCGGAGTTGCGATTCCTTCCGTAGGAAAAGTCTAGGAGGGTTAATGCTCGTTCTTCGCCATTTTCAGAAGAAAATTAGACGAAATTGCGAGAGGACGAGAGCAAGAGGCGGAAACTGGCGTCGGTTCTTGTTATATGCTTTAGCCTTTTTGTCTATTTTCAGGGCAAAAAATCAGACAGCTTTTCACTTTAGTATTGATTCTTCAAACGCTCCCTCTCTTGTTTTCAAGGCAAGAGTCCTCAGCGCAAGAGCAGGATGAAATATTGTCACTTATTGTTACATACGTGATTGGGGAAAATGAACTGATTGGTACTCGTGATCCGTGATTTGCGTTACTTTTTCTGAAATAGATCGTGCTGCAAACCCACCCCGTTTGTAGCTGCTTTGTTCCCGAAGAGGAAGGAGGAAGGCGAGTGTGCCTAAAAAAGACTTTACTTGCCTGCAATAACCATCCCCACAAAACACGAGACTGGCAGACTGTTATCAAACAGTATTTTTTTAAAATCTTTGCGTTTACTAACATGTCAGGTATCTAAATTGAACAGCAATTCTTAAAAGATATTTGGTCTTACGTATTTTGCATCACAACTCTTAAATATTTTTACCTTGCAATTATACAATAATATTATAACAATCTTTACATTTTTACATATTTAGGTTCTTTGAACTAAATAAACAAATTTTGAGTTGCTTTGCATCACCGTACTATGGTTGAATAATGATTAAGAATTATGTTTAAATATAATTTTTCTCTTCCCGAACGATTTTGCAAAATGATAAAGACCTTTGATCATAGTGATACTGATTGCAGACCAGTTTTCTTTTTTTTTATGTAAATATTGTAGAGTTGTTCCTGTACACAGTTAATGAAGTTATGATCCACTGAATTATGCACAGTCCTCATGCATTTTGATTGGTTCTTACTAATGATCTATTAGTTGCATACATAATGTCACCATTAACAACATTTTCTCTTTTGTCCAGAAAGTTCCCTTAGGTTTAAAACGAGCTATTTACAAGGAAATTAGGTATTTAAAGAGTAAAAATCAAAGGTTTTCTACACTAGGTCATCGTCATAATCATGTGAAACAAATAGATTTACCTTACTGCTGTGGATCTGTTTAGTAATAGGTCACCTTAATCCCTGTACAGGACTCAGCAAACTTGAATTACTGTTGACGATTTCCTCTTTCTCAGTAACGCTGTTACTGGAAAATTGGGAGGTTCATTTACTAAACCCTTTAATTCCCAGAAGTGATTAACAAGTAACTTCTCAGTACAATTCAAATATGTTACCTTGCAAATAGGCAACGAGAAAAGACGAGCTTATCAGCCAAAGGGTGTAGTCTTAATGTAACACCTACCTCTCCTGTGCCATTTACAAGGAAATGTATGGTAGTCAGTTGGGAGAATTACTAATTGGATCATGGGAGTGAAAGGGTTCATTTTGCAACCCTATTGCCATAAAACAGTTAATTTAGTGTTAACAACTGGGTTGAAAACGTAAATTAGCCATTAAATTATTACGGTGGCTAATTTATATTTTCAACCCAGTTGTTAACACTAAATTACCTGCTATACTCTCCCACCGACGCAGCACCACAGTTTCTTTAGAAACTTACCCCTTTATTCTTTTGCCATAAAACAGGTTTAGTGCTTGCAAGTCCACATCAATTCTCTACATCAACTGGTAAAACTTGTCGAAACTTCAAGTTCTTCTGGAATAGAAGAAGCAGACTCTTGTACCACCAGTTTGGAACTTTCTTCAAAGGCTAGGTTCACCTGTAGTGTAAAAGAACACCTTTTGCTTATTTGAGAGATGTTACTTGTGTTTTTTTTCTAGATATACTATGGAACAAATTTATAGCCCTAATATGTTATTTGAAGATCTCATATATGCATTTTCTGTCTATACACTCATGACAAATGTTTCCAAAACATCTTTATCTCCCATAAGTGACCTACAGAGAATATTGCTTATAATATCACTACAATATCAAGCTGACATCTGACGTGGAAAAAAGAAAAATAGCAACAAGGGGATTATTAGTTGATCCAATACCAAATTATCCACACTGCCATTGTGAAAATTGTGTAGCAGACAATTACTAATGAAATCTTGAAAGTGAAAGGGTTGACTTCAGATACTGCAGGGAGAAATTCATCTTTGACTACTCCTGAGGGTAAAAAGATTGACCCTTTAACTTCCACAGTCTCATTAGTAATTCTCCTTACTGTCTGCCATACAATTCTTATGATGTCAATTTGGAGAATTTGGTATTGGATCAACTAATAATCCCTAATTGATATTTTACTTTATTCTCATCGCTTCTATGCTTGATATTGTGTTGATTGTTGTAAGGAGAAATTCTCTCTTGGTCACTCATAGGAAGTAAGGGTTAAAGGACTTTGCCAGCTTCTTTGGTGTTGCTCCACATCAGAATTTACCTCTGTCTGAGGATCCTCATAAAGATTTTTGTCTGTGCGATCATTGAAGGCAACAAAGTGAGTGTTAATGACACTTTCAAAGTCTCCAATATTCTGTTCTTCTGAGTCATCAGCTTCACTGTTTGGATAAGAGTATTGATGTACAAGCTCCCGCTCAAGTCTTCTTTTCCTCCGTACTTTCTGCACATGACGAACCTTAAACAAAACCAAAATACTATAATATTGAGCAGTTTATTTCATAATGCAAATTCGTAGAAAGTATATCAGTTCCATCCCTCCTTTTTCCGAGAGAAAAAAACAACTTTATTAAATCCAACCCATTTATGCCACTTATGCCATTTACGCCAAAAGCACAAAATGTTAACAACTGAAACTGATGTGTTGAGTGTGATTTGCATGCTTGGTACCTCACAGCTGCCAAACAATTTCATGCCAAGTAGGAACTTTCAAGCTAGCTCAGCCTTCACCCTTTACACCCTAACATCAGTATGCATATTCTCCATACTGTTCTCTATAAATTCCCAAAGGAACTGACAAGGAGAATTTGTTTCACAATCAGGAGCTCCTTTGGTTGGTGATCATTTTCAGGGGTGATATCATGAGGAGAAATCAGAAACTAGTCACTCTCAGGGGGGGTCAAAGGGTTGATTGACATAATTTTTGAAAAATAAAATGCAATGCCAAAATAAACTCAAATCAACTAAAGAGCCAAAAAAAACTAGATATGTGAATGGTCTTTTTTGGTGAAACCTTCATTATTTTTTACAGAAGAGCTGGTGCTGGCAAAATTAATCTAAACTCTTATTGACAATTAACAAGGAGAGACCATTTTTTGCTTGTCGTGGGCTTAGGACCCAGACAAAATTTCCAATTTCCCATTAAACCTAAACCTCAAGCTCTCAGGTTCCACCCTTTGATGCTCTACTGCTGAGCCACAGGGACTCCTTTGTGAGCTTGGTTATAACCTGGTTTACTGCAAGGATCAGCAATGTCCAAAGCCTTATGTATGCAAAGAGAATACCAAAGATTGTACACTTCAAGCTTGATATCGAAATATTTCAATTTCATTTGTATTTCAATACCAAGCTCAAAAACTTTACCATCTTTCTTATCCTTTATAGTATCTTTGCAAATTTTGGACCACCTTGTGTGATATTTGGATATTTCTGGACATCTTCTGAAATGATTTGGCCCTTGACCTCAATACTGGAGCTAGGACAATGAAAATCTTGCATCACTAAGCCAAATAAGGCTACTAGTCCAGATGTTCCCATTAAAGTAAGTTACCAGCAATCTATCACCATGCATAAGACCTCTTTCCACCATCTGTTGACCCTTTAACTCCAAGAGGTGATTTACATATAACTTCTCCCTACAATATTCATACACTATCACACAAACAGGTGATGAGATTACTCAAACTTATCAGTTAGAGGTTGTTATCATGACATAACACCAAATTCTTGTAACTTAATGACAAGGAAATGTGTAATAGCTTAATAGGAGAATTAACAATCAGATCTTTGGAGTTAAAGGTTAAGCCTGCAAGCAGGATCTCGTGTTTATACCTGACTATCATCTAATTTCTTCTTGCAATATTGGCCCTGAATCACACATTAAGGTCATGAGAATAAAGGAAATGATCACCAACTAATCATTACTAATAAGGCTCTTGATTGTCAAGCAAATTCTCCTTGTTAGCACCTCAGGAAATGTCTGGAGAGCAGTAAGGAGAGTATGGAAACTGATGATAGGGTGTGAAGGATTAAGAACCCCTGCTTATGTTATAAATATCTTTTAGACTTACCAAACAGTATGTGATCAGGATTGTCAACAAACAACCCACAGGTATGAGAGTGTAAGCAAGTATTTTCCAAATAAATCGATGCTTCTTTGAGCGAGGTGTAGTTGGCAAAACAGTTGGTAGTGTGTGATGTTCTGTTGGAGTTCTAAGGTTTGTTGGATTTTTAGAAGTCAGTGGAGTCCTAACAGTTGTAGTACTGTTCTTGCTGAAGACATTTGTTTTGCTGTCTTGAAATCCTGCACTCCACAAATTCCTATCTGTGTGGGCCGTTGGAAAAGTCAGGGGTGGTGACTCATGCTTGATAGTGTTTGTTGTTGTAATGATTGGATCTGTCTTTAGTTCATTGCTTGTAATGTTGTTTAGTCTTGAGTGATTTTGGTTTGATGACTCTGATAAGTTTTTGATCCCTGGAAGTTGAATGCTGTTGTCTGCATCGTTTGTAAATGACGATATTGGGATTCCATGCCCTAAAAGCGAGAAAAAATTTCAGGAATAAGTTAATTTACAAATAAAACATGGGTGTAATCATTATTTCTAAGGAACGAATCCACGGACTACCAGCATAAGAACTTGCACATCGGGTCTGTCGCAGATAACCTCTTCAAGGTAACTGAAGGAGACAGTTGGTCCGAGATCAGGAATTTTGTTTTCAAAAAATTCATCCCGATGCATAATAAATCAAGCTCATCGACAGACTGACTCCTTACGCGCTTTCTTAGAACTCAAATAGTTTGCCATGTAAATCCTGAAGGTCGAACACTATCGATTTAAATGTATACTTTATGTAAGTCTTGAAGCGAGACTGCTCCTGGCTTAGCTTAGATTTTAAATTCGGAACTTAAGTTTTAACTAGATAGGCAAGTTCGACCATGATTTCTAAATAGCTGATTACAAACAGATCGATGAAATTTTCAGAGCTAAATTACAGTTGTCTCGAGAAGGAAGGAAAATCTTTAAAATAAACGCTAACCTGTTTTCAACACAGCTATGATGTTCAAGATGGAAAGGAAGGTTAACTTCATAACGACAATTTTACGCATGTCCTGTTTTCATGGCCGCGGAAGGCGAAATCTCGCAGATGTCATCTCCCAGAATCTTCACTGCTTGTTGGAATGATCGTAAGTAGATCTCGATTGATGTCGTCGACACACTAAGTAATTAATTTCCTGCTTCAGTGCAGGATGTTTAACTTGCATCGACTGCAAATTTCACGAACCTTTCGAAACACTTGAGTCCGTGTGCTTCCCTTCGAAATAACGGAGTGCGTGTGGACTGGGTATGAATGTTATTCAAAAATGGCGGCGTTGTTGTGCGCTTAAACCCTTGTTGCAATTTACCGCTAACAGCGTTATTTTCTGCAAGGAAAATTGTCAAAATGGTAGAAAAAAAATAGTGAGAGAGCTATTTTACCTATTACTTGTCTGCGCTTCTTATAGATATTGCTAATTTATCGACAATTTCCTATCTAAAAGCTTGCGCTCCTACTTCAGTCTGAGTAAAGTGGACCACAAACATGCTTTGACAATGTTGGTGAGAAGTGTACTTAAGGCACTAAGGGGTCATCATCATCTTCGATTGACGAATACCTACATTAGATCACAAAACTGTAGTTTTGATGCGTTGAGTCCTTGTGTGCATGTCAAAAACCTTCAGTCACAAAATCTGATAGACAAGTGGATCTATCGCTTAAAGGAAGAACGTGTGCCTGAAGCAGAATTATCGGTGAAGTTCATCACAGAACATGTCCTTGGCAAGGACAGAGCAGGGGTATGTATGTAAAATTTTAGAACTCATTTTAGTAAAACCAGTTTTGAGTGGACCCAATTCAAACCTTCAACCTTCAACAAACCCCCCTCCCCTCCCACTTCTGGGGCAACACACCGGCCCTTTGAAATCCCACAAGGGCCAAAGTTGTGTTCAAATGCCCCACTCAAGTGCCAGATTGGATCACCAGTTTTTTTGTAAAAGGTAGGATTAGCAACCATGACTTTGAAGACCTAATTGTTTTAAATGGAGAGACCCCATCTCTGAGGTAGTGTTTATTCTTTGAGGCCAAGTGGCCTTAAATAAGCACCCCCCCCCCTCCTCCCTGCCTACCACTCCCCCCCTACAGGAAAAAAACTGAAGTGCACAAGGGGAGTTTTTATTGGCTTTCAATCTCCAAATTCATGGTCAGTGGTACATGTGTACACCTTCATGTATTGTTATTATTTATTGTTTTGTTTCAAAATAGACTTAATACTTGCTGACAAAGGTGAAAACTCCACAAACACCTAGCTTCAAATATGCACCCACCTTGAATAAGGCTGTACCCTCTCTCAAAGTCCAAAAGTTAAAGAAGCTCAAATGGCGCCTAATCAAATAGATATGGTGTGGCCATGTGGTAAGTTTGTCAGATTGCATGCAGGTTAATCTCTGTTTTCATTCCTATTCTTTCAGGTTTCTGGCGTCAAAGAAAACAGCCAGAATTTAACAAGAGAAGAGATCAAGAAAATTAATAAACTGTGTCGTCAGAGATTACAAAGGTATTACAGTAGACTGTTTGGTACGTTAGAATAAGGATCAAGGGGGAATAGTCAGGGTGCATTGGTTTACACAACAGTTCTGAAATGTAAAAGTTGTAAGGAATCATGGAAACACAATATTGTGGAATTTACTCTCCAAATTTGCAATAGGCTGTCAAAACATATTAATTCTTTGACCCCCCAGAGTGACCAGCATCTAATTTCTCCTTACAATAACACCCCTGAGTTGAACAAGGATGTCGTGAGAATAAAGGAAATGATCATTAACAAAAGAAGCTCTTGATTTGTTAAATAAATTCTCCTTGTCAGCACCTTGGGAAATGTATAGAGAACAGTATGGAGAATATGCATACTGATGTTAGGGTGTAAAGAGTTAATGTGACTATGTACCCTCCATTTTGGGGGCAGACATTACAGTGTTTGATAGAGAGGGTTTGTGACATTGTGACATGAAATCTGGGTTCCTCTGTGATTTTTACATCAGCACAATTAATTTTAACTTAGACTTTGACATCAGTTATTTTGTAAAAATGGTTGCTTTCATTGTCCTAAGTTTTTTTTTTCGAAGGCCTGATGTATTTCGAATTGTATTTTTGTAGAGTTCCTGTTCAGTATATTATTGGTGAATGGGAATTTCGCCATTTGACATTGTCAATGGAACCACCTGTTTTCATTCCAAGACCAGAGACTGAGGTGAGGATGCTTTCAAGATTGTTTTCCAGGTTTTGTACAAGAGTTTGATTTGTTCACTTTGGTGTCATGTATCTAGGTTTTTGTATGAAGGGATCTTCAGTTTAAACAGCTTTTACTATCATAATAAATATGTCAATAATTAACTCTTCCCAATTTCAGGAACTAATTGATTTGGTGGCCGAACATCATGTTCATGATGAAACTGAAGATAGCTCCTTCTCATTCTTGGAAATTGGGTGTGGAAGTGGAGCCATATGTTTGTCTATATTGACTGAGTTTTCCGAGGTAATTTTGTCTTGTTGCATGCAACAAGTTGTTGCGGCAACTTTTGATAGCATCTCACCTAATTGCCAATTTAACGAGCTTCCCTTGAAGCAATTGTGTTTTTCTTACTCTGTTTAACTTTAATGCACTATATTGACTTGAATCTTTGTTTTCTTGTGTAATGCTAGGCTACATGTGTAGCCATTGACAAGAATAAAGCGGCAGTTAACCTAACAAGGCACAATGCAAACAGGTGAGAGAATATGCGCTTTTTGGATGCTTCCCTCTTCACCTTTATCTTAATTTAATGTTATAATTTTATGGTTTGGAGAAAACTGTAATAAATTAAAAATGAAGGGGTAGTTTCTAAAGAAACAGTGGTGCTGCGTCGGTGGGAGAATATAACAGGGTAATTGAGTGTTATCAACTGAGTTGATAACGTAAATTGGCCACCGTAAAGAGTTTAAAAGCTGACGTTTCGAGTGTTAGCCCTTCGTCAGAGCAATTGTCTTCGTCTGTCGAAGGGCAAACGCTCTAAACGTCAGCTTTAAAACTCTTTACGGTGGCCAATTACGTTATCAACTCAGTTGATAATACTAAATTACCTAGCTACGAGAATAGACTACAAGCAGTCCCTGAAAGATTTCGGCGAAGTCCTTCGCATGATAAAAAAAAAAAAAAATTCAGTAAACATTATATTGATATCAGCGCGCCGCGTGGAACTCTGTGAGTGAGGTGCAGGAACAGAACAGGCCATCCTTTTTTTAAACGACGCCTCATGCGCCTGACTCTCAGAGTCTTATCGGAAAAGGGAAGCCGGAAACCGAGGGCTCTGTCAGAGTACAACACGAAATAGTTCAATCTTGGGTTGCTCTTTATTTCAGATGCAATGTAGGTGACAGGATAGAATTGCATCATGCCGATGTTCGTAAGTAGTGTTTCTCAAATTTAACCTTGATTGGAATATCTGCCACCGCGTACCACCTAAAAGCGCGGGAAAACGTATTATTCCGCACCAGCTGTCTCGGCAGGAAAATTTGTAACCGGTACCTGTCTAAAGCAAGGGGAAATGTGTGTGCGTGTAACTGCTCATAGCGTGGTAAACTTGTTATCCGCAGTTATATCGAGAGCTTTCACCATATAGTATCTTGGAGTGCGGGAAAACCTATTTCGCTGCAACGGCTTAAGTCGCGAGTAAGTTTGTCACCTCAAGCTTCTACCCTTTCCGAATCATTTTTCTGCCTTTCAGAATCTGTCCTACTGTTACTTGGGTCAAGAAAGTTCGATGCCATTATCAGCAATCCTCCTTATATTCCCTTAAAAGACATGGCTCTCTTACAACCTGAAATCTCCAGGTTGGTCTATTTGTGTATTTGTGATGGTTGGTTAAAGTTATGGTCAATGGCGATAAGCGTGAATAAAGAAGATTGAAAACATGCCTACACACAAAAGTACAAAACAAACAAAAAACAATGTCGATTTGATTTGATTTGATTTGATTTTCTTTTTGTCAGATATGAAGATGAACATGCTCTATGCGGTGGACCTGATGGGTTGGATGTTGTTAAAGACATTTTACGTGTATCACCGATGCTACTAAAGCCTACAAGACGTAGGTGAGTACCTGAGATTGTTACGCAGTTACGCTCTATTATAGGTGGTTGGATATAGATTTAGACAAGCCCCAACGCGGAGTTTCGCTGAGTTAATTATGAAACATTCTTCATTGTATTCGACTTTCTACAAGTTACCTAGTAGTTCCTATAAAAATAACTGAATGAGAGACCTAAATGGACAGCAACATTTTTTAGGGAAAGCGAGAGATCAGTTTAATCCGGCTTTACATTTTGTATTAACATGTTGAGCCCGTAATGTAGCTTGTTGTGCATGCGAAAAACACATTTTTGTAAACCAATGATCGCGTGACGAACAAATTTCGCGGTCTTGCTGGGTTACGTTTTTTCTTAGGTATGGGGCTCCACTTTGCGGCCTCCGCGCACCGTTCTTCCGCTTATAACTTTCCCATTCTATCAATGTTTCAAAGATAACAACTTGACGTGGAACTATTCTATCGCAGCTCGGTATGGTTAGAGGTGGACATTTCTCATCCTACGTTGATCGATGAATGGATCAGTGGCAACGATCTTGGGTTGAAATACTCCGCAACTTTTAACGACTTCACACGAAGGTTAGTCAGTAATACGCTTTTGAAAGAGTCAGAGGTAAATGTAGAACAGAAGTACAGTTTTTTTCGAGCCATACAACTGACCTTCAAAAAAGGTTAATACACCTGACCAATCATAACACTGATAGCTAAAGAACCAATCGGCGCGCTGAGCGATAACGTACAGCTGGTGAAAAGGGCGGGAAAGCACGCAACACTAACTTATATAATTACCGCTGTCAGTATGCGTCTGCAGAAAATGATAAATACCAAGGGGTGAAGGGGGGGGGGGGGGGAGGACAGGAGCATAGGTCTGCAAAGGGAGGAGAGGGATCCCAGTTTTGCAATGGTACTGTGATGGGATTTTTGGGTGCAGGTGTAAAGTTGGTGTCTATAACTGATTACAAAACCCTGCAATCAATGAATCCTAGATTAGAAACAGGCTTGCAAATCCAACAGCCGAAGAGTTATCCTTACATTTTTGATTCAGAGGAAGTTCTTTCGGCGAGCGAACGCTTAACACTTCTCCGCGAAATGTGTGGCCCCTTTCTTGGGTTCTAGAAGCAGAGGAAGGCTGGGGAGAAAAAAAATACTTTTATTTGGACGCGGGAGACTGGCCCCTTAATCGAAATCAAAACCTTTCAGAAGCCTGGGATTTATTTTTGTTCCCAGTCCACTGAATCTACATAGCAACAGGAGCGGCTGATAAATGATTATGGACTCCAAACGGAGTCCATACGAGCGAAACTTTTACTTAGCTTTTCATTTTAATTTTTGTATGTTTTTTAGTTTTCCTGCCTTTATCACCTCATGTTCTTCCTAGAATTTATTGCTCCTAGTTTTTATCATTTTTTACTTGATAAGGACTTAAAGGTAGCGTCGAAAGGTCGTCGACTTTGTTTTTAAGAAATGTGGTATCACCAATTTTTTACAGTTAAATGTTTCTCTACACGTAAATATTATTTCCGCAAAAAAACGCGAAAGAAGCGATCGTAAACTTAGAATAAATAAAGATAGTTTAAGTGGAAGAGGGTTAAAAGGAATTGTACGAGAAAAACTTGGACAATTTTGGCTAAACCTTTCCAGATAATCAAAGAATCAGTTTTGGTATAACAAAAAAAAAAAAGATTAAGCTCGCTCTGTCTTCAAACAGTGAGCGAAATGTTAATCTGGCACTGAGTTTTGAAATGTAATATGAAATAACACAAGTTTAAAAGCAAAAAATCGAACGTCGAAACCCACGCATCTCCTGAATTGAAACACCTGCTCCTCACGAGTTCGTTTGACACGTCAGCGATTGATAAATTTTTCCGTTTCCAGCCTCCTCTCGGGCTACAGTGCCATAACACAAAACTACAAACTTCAAAATAACTTTTAAATAGTGAAAATTCTATGATGAAACTTGAGATTTTTTTATTTCCATTCTAGATGCACTGGGACGACTTTCCGAAATTGAAAGCATTAATTTACTTTATATTTCATTTTAAAGTCAATTTGTATTGAGTGTGGTAAAAATCTTCCCGGGAGTCAAAATTCAAACCTATGTCCAATACCGGCATTTTTATTTATTTATGAAATTCAGAAAAGCTGCATGGTTATTCAATATAATTTCGCTCCCCGCGTTTATCTCCATCTCAAGCGGCGTTTATAAACATTACTTTTCCTTCTCTTTTTTTGCGAATGTAAAATCCTTTGTTTAAAATTCTGAATAGACTGGAGGGCGCTTGAAAGAGGTACTCCTCTGATTTTGCCGTCGGATAATCATAAAAACCCGTAATACCAAATTACGTGGGATTGGAAATTAAAAGACCTTTGCCCAATTGTTCAAAGTGAGGATAACGCTATCCTGCAGATAAATCGTTATCTTGCGGATAGATGTTAACAAAACGTACTGTGCTCGCCATCGGGTAGAGATTTATCTAGTGGATAACGATTTATCCAGCGGAGAAAGTTATCCACCCTTCGAATAATCGGGGCTGGCACCTCGATGAGTTCAGTAAGCCGAAAAAAGTTATTAACTCCATGATAAAAGTTTCACTGACTTGAAATTTTTTAATACCTGCGGTTTGTAACATATATTTTTTGGATTTTTCTAAGTTCATCTTATGATAATTGCAGACATTTCGTCGTCTTTTTGAAAAAACGTGTTCGATAGCAACACTTTATATTCTGCTATGTTAGAGACCGCAAAATTAGAGTTGGTTGCTAGGGAAAAATATTATTTTTAGTGATTTTAATCCAAGTGATTATAAATGTACAAAACGAAAGGAAGGAAGAGAGGAAAGGTGTGAAGCGAAGTTAAAACTTCCTGCCTTTAGATGTTCCTGTCTTTATTATTTAAAATCTTTTAAATTAGACTAAAATGAGTCAGCTAAAAAAGACATTCAAAAAAAAGTCATTTAAGGGGCGATTAATTGATATATTTTTTTTGGCCATTTTAGGTACGAAGTCCTGTTAATTCGTTTCCGCGGGTTCGTTTATAGGTTCCAAACTTGTTTCCTGGGTGGGAAAAATCCATTAAAGTTACAATTAAGAATGTTAAGTTTGGCCTTCCCGTCCGCATTAATGCAAAGAGTTGTACAACAAAAACGGAACTTTTCGAAAAATTTTTTTTTATTTTAGGACGTCGGCTTTTTGGTGAACTTAATAAGGGATGTATAGGTTTCCATCATTCAAAACTAACCGGATTTATTGTGGGCATAGTGCAGACCTTTGTTAGATTTTTTCGGCCAGATACTCGCGAGGATACAGCTAACTCGCGAGTTTCTCTCGCGCTCACCCCTCGCGTGTTTCCTCGAAGTATCTCATTTACAGTTTGACAGACCGTGTTTGTGAATCACATTTTCATTAAATTTTCTAGGACTATGTTTTAAGCAATTAAAGTTGCGACTTTCTGTTAATGATGAAATGTGAATTGTGCCCGGCATTAAGTCCTCTGGTAGATGGAAACAGTGAAAGACGAAAAACCATTACCCAATAGTGGATCGAAATCTTAGTCACTATTATAACTATACAATTTTTTAGGGCTCTGCGATCATAAGAATTCAGGAGAAGAAGCCTTAAGCTTGGTTGAAATTAGTGAATATGATCAGTTCAGACCGAGACTATGGCTGTAAAAATGTGTTTTCAGAGCTTTTATCTAGCGGTCATGACAAACCTGCAAACTTGGCTACGTCGTACCGTAAAAATTTCTGTTGATCATAAAAAGGCTCGGTGAAGTCGAAATACTATACATTTTCCTCCCCCGCCTCCCCTCCCGTGAGTCCATTCCTCCTCTTTCAACCCCTTGGGCTCCTCCCCCTAGTTATCCGTCCCGAGGGGCCCGTTTCTTGAAGGTCCAGGTAACTTAACGAGCCCGTAGAGCTGTTCCGTTTTCAGTCAAGATGAGGGTTTTAAAAGTTTTGAAAATGATATAATAAAACTATCAGTTTAAATTTCGATTTTAAAATATGGCTTCGGGCTCGCTAAGTTACGTGGAGATTCGAGAAACGGGCTACTGGTCTTTCTCCCTGGCTCCTTTCCCTCCGTCCAAATCTTCTCCCTCGCCCAGTCACTTAACCACCTCCTCTTCCAATCGTTCACTTAAAGTAAGCGCTCTCAGTAGTAAGCAGTGACATGGTCTATTCACTGACCTTATATATTGTTATATATAATATATTGAAGGATGTAACAAAACGCAAACCAAGAGTGTATAAGGGAAAAAGCGTGAAGAGAAAACGCGATTCTCTCACGCTCCATGCTTGCTCATGCGCGCTCGCTTTGCTCTCCAAACTTCACTCGCTTCACTGTACTTGCTATAGCCAATGATAAAGCAAAACGGCTGTAGCGGGCGCATAGCTGCGTTATCGATCCAAGGAAGACCGAATGTGCTCAGCGTCCAACTGGGATCTCTCCAAATTCTTATGAACAGCATATAACAAATAGCAATGTACTGCAGAAACTGTATACTACGTGAATAGTAAGCTGAAGTAGCTTTTAAATCCTTATATTGGTTTAAAAAAAGTAATCTCTTAACTCTCTCTTGAAGAGCCTTTTGTTAATTTTTCATTACAGGCCAAGATTTTGTCATATCACCCGAAAATAACCAACTGCGTTACACTGCAACACGTGTCAAGGCCAGCGGTTTACTTTGTAAACTGGGCTGCTGGTGTTGGTTTTGAAACGGAATGAGTTTACGGATAGAAGAGTTCGCCCAGTTCAGCTCGGTGTGTCATGAAACGTACGTTTATGAACATGGAGGAAGAGCGAAACACGTCTTTGCAAGTATTAACCAAGGCAGAGGTGAAAGTCAGACATTGGTCATTCAATCTAGCACGTTCCGTAATGGTTTGACCCTTTTCACCCTAACATCAGTATGCATATTCTCCATACTGTTCTCTATAAATTTCCTAAGGTGCTGACAAGGAGAATTTGTTTAACAATCAAGAGCTTCTTTGGGTGGTAATCAGCTTCTTTTCCTTGTGACCTTAACGTGTGATACAAGGGTGATATTTTGAATTAGATGCTAGTCACTCATTGGTATTAAAAATAAAGCGCATTACGAATGCGTCGCTGTTCCAAACTCGAAAATATCACAACAGTTCTTCAGACCTAAGAAGTAAATAACAAGGAACCAATGAAAAGTGGAAGTACAAAGGAAATTATTGTCTGAAGTGCAGAAACGCAACTTCCGATGTATAACTCTTGATTGCTTTAAGTTTGAATCTGATTGGTTAGGAGGATAGGGTGCCTTTTTTTTAGACCAATCACAGAGCGAGGTAGGTAAAAAGCGATCACATTCCCAGATTACTTTCGAGACTCAATGGAAATAACTGTGGTTAACTCGTCCTAAGAGTAGCAGATGATGAGATAAGTGCCTGCTTTTATGATTAATGAGATAAGAGTTTGCTGATGTGATTAAATCGACTAACTAATTAGTTGTGAGAAACAGTTTGTGGCTGGCATGACGCAGGGTTTCGTGTCGGTCGTAAGAGACACATCAGATACCAGTCGGAATTTTCGTGTAATCTTGGTGAGAATCACGCTCAAATTCCCGTTTAAAGAGTTCTAGATGTTTACAGTCTGGCCCTCTATCACAGAATGGATTCCCATCCGTACATTTACGAGGTACATCTTAATAACCAAAACAAATGCCAATTACCTCTTATAGGCTGTTCAGATACTGTAAAGATAAATTAGATGCTAGTCACTCTAACGTGTTAACCGTAGGATCCGATTGTCAAATCTCCCTTCCAGCAGCTACATATTTTCCTTTAAATTAGTTACAAGAATTTGGTGTTAGATCAAAATAGCAACTTCTACCCGATAAGTTTGAGTATTCTCGTGACCTTTTTGCTGGATAATGTATGGATATTATAGGGAGAAGTTAGTTGTTAATCACTTGTAGGAGTTAAAGGTTAAATGGTAAGTCATGTCACCCTTAAATTTCTCTTTCTTTCTGTTGGTCCTTAGTTCAGTATACTATAAATATAGAGAGACTCGGCATATTGAGGTTTTTTCCTCCTATATCGAGCGAAATCAATCAATCAAACAAACTTTATTTAAAGAGGGTGACACCTAGTAGTGAACCAACTAATAAACTTGTGGCCCTCTTAATTAACCCTTTACAGCCTAACATCAGTATGCATATTCTCCATACTGTTCTCGATACTTTCTTTAGGTGCTGACAAGGAGAATTTGTCAAACAATCAAGAGCATCTTTAATAGTTGATCATATCTTTTATTCTCGTGACTTTACTGAGTGATTCAGGGCTGATGTTGTAAGGATAAATTAGGTGCTAATCACTCTCAGGAGGAAAAGGGTTGAGAGAATATGATACAAATTGAATGAAGTATATACAAAATTACAATGTAAAAACTAATCTTAAAGTAAATTTACATATTACTCACAACACACACAATCTAAAAGTAATTTTCTAAAAAAGGAGGAAAAGTTTAGTCCGGAAGAATTTTGATTATTAAACTAATGTATTCGTCGTAGATGTGCGGTTTAGAATAGTTTCTAATCCATGATTCACTCTTATCAGTTTAGTGTGCACCTATCTAGTAACTAAATTTCCTTAGACCATGCCTTTCATGCATTCGTTAAACTTCTATTTGAAGATGAAAACGGGTCTTGGAAAGAGCGACCGGATTACGCTCGTGTTAAGCAGCCACAACTCGGCCCAGCCCCTTCTCGAAAATTTGTGCTCGTACTGGCTTAATGATTTACAAGGATTCGTAGGCCATAAAGAAGACCCAAGTATTGGAATGTGCTTTCTGATCCCCATGTAGCACTGTTGAACCAATTAAACCGTTCATCCATCAGTTAACATAGAAAATTTAAGGGGGCTCTTTTGATAGCAGGTACCGTTCTTTTGAGAAAAAAAAGAAAAAGTCCATATCAAGGAAGTCACTGACAAGTAATCGGTTTACTATCGATCTACTCAGAAAGAAATCAGTGTTTCCTATTTAACGAAGTTTTCGTTACTCTCTACTTTATTCTGCCGCATAAGCGGCGCAGAAGGGCCTTAAAGCGTTAGGGGAGGGGTGGGTGAGGTTGATAAACATTTCGTTATCGTAGTCGAGACCCTAAATTTAAGTGAACTCTTTAAATAAAATTTAAGATCCTCGAGGGGAGAAAGTCTTCCAAAGGCGGGAGGTGGAGGGTGCTTTCATAAAGGTAAAAATGTTGTTGTCGTTGAGATTCCAAATTAAACGGGGATAGAAAGTTAGATTCTATCGAATGAAAATTAAGTCATTTAGGGAGGGGTGAGTTAAGTAGAAACTGTTGTTATTGAAGTCAGAGGAGAGCGGCGTGGCAAAAGAAATGCATTCCAGACAGGTCAATTGTAAACTTGACAACCTGAGCTTGTTTTTGTACTTGTAATCTCGTTAGACAACAGCGGATAATTGAACAGCGCGACACCTTTAAAAAATAACAAGATTTTCCTGTCGAAATTTTCCCTGCATCCCTGCCGATTGTATGGGTGTGACTTTCCTTTTTATTAATGCGACCAACTGTTTATGATGACAGAGAAAAACAGCGAATAACTGGGGAAAATAAACGTAAATTTTGCGCGATAGCCGACCCTAAGTGTCCTGGAATCTGATGCATGCGATGAAGTTGTAGTATGTGTTTTTTTGCAATAGGTGAAGAATTTCTAATGACCTTTTTTTTTCTGCGCAACAAACGGGAAGACTAAACGAAAAACTGTTAAAGGCGGGTGATTTGATTCCTTGAAATCAGTCTTTTCACGCAATACTTAACTCTTAACGAACGCAAACGCCGTTGTTTACAATAGGCATTTCGCTTCTGGGAGAACTGATCCGTTGACATCCACTGGGTTTTGAAAAGCGAAGAGTTCCTCGCAGACAGCGTTGATTCCGCTCGACACGAAGTCTGTGTAACCCGTCTTACTGATGCTTTTTATGTAACAAAGGTCACTAGGAGGTATGTTGTGTTTGCAAACTCTTTCTCAGTGCAAAACCATTCAACATAGCGTATATATTTCAACCCCATCGTGATATTTTACGTAACGTTTCGAGGTCGATGTGGAGAGGTCATCGGAATATAGTTGCCGTGGTTTTTATCAAATTGCTCTTAAAAAAGTTCTTTGAACGTAATCTTCCAAAGCATTTTTTTTCTAAATGAGCATGGTACAATTAGTTTTGTTCTGTGTTTAAAACAAATCTATCAACTGAAAAAAATTAACTCCACCATTCGATATACGAGTTGCAGTGATATGGTTCACACGGAGATGATTTGTTTGTCTCATCGAAGCATTTTTTTACCAACATACATGGTTACCTCGAGTTTTGCTCGTGATGTGTTTCTTTCACGGATCAAAGCCTCATCTGATATGATTCAGGTTAAGTACTAATGTAGGCTTCGGCGGGTTGTAGGAAAAAATGTTTATTATTTGAACCACTTCACAATGCCTGACCTGGCATTTGTTGAAGTGAATCGATAAAATATCGAGTTGTTTCTCAGAGACAATATCAGCTCTTTTATTCACCTTCTAAATTCAGGAAACATCAAGTTTGTAGGTTGTATTCGAACAATAACAGTGCTTGGGGGAGTGTTGCTTTAACGTGATGTTGGCCCGATATATTTTGCATATTTTAAATATGTTTTGGGTATTACCGTATTAAAAACGTTACCTCTGGAGCTGAATAAGAAGATGGAAAGATGTTAAAATGCATTAAGAGTTCAAACTCTTTTTGCCATAGCTTAGAATTGAGAATATTTTTATCAAGGAAGTCGAAGCAGTTGTCAAACGTTTGATATGCCTTCCGTTTTGAAACTTTGTTATTGCGTCACTAACTGTCTAAATTCATAAGGGCGAATGCCTTCGGCCGTTTTGACCACGAAACAGACTTGGTAAATGCAGTTAATGTCTTGGTAAATGCGAAACGAAACTCATACATATGAGTTTCGTCTCGCGTCACCTTATGTACTAATTCCAAGAGAGAAGAAGCAAGCATTTTCGAAAGGTTTCGTGTGAAAATGAGCTCCAGCGTTCGTTCGATCGAGTATGCCAAGCACTTTGTATTCAATGAGGACACTTATCTCTGACAAAGACAGTTTTCACGCACAGGCAAATAAAAGAATCGAGAAAACGAATAAGTGTAAAATTTGGCTAGAAATTTGTGTTCCCTTTTCGTGACAAAGCCAAGGAAGAGCTTCTTAAGGGACGGAAGCAATTCGGGAACAAAGATATACAGGAACTTAAAATAATTCTCGAGTTCTCGAGCAATAATTAGCGAAAACTTAGTTTTGCAGCTCGGAATTAACATCCTCTGAAATATCGCCCCAAGTCCTCGGGCAAGATCCCTGTGGGGCTTAAATGTGTAAAAAATATTTAGGAAAAACTTCTCGTGCAAGCTGTTCTCCAGGGGGGTACGAGGCGGAAACATGGAATCACCTGAGGTAACTCGTATTACTCACGCGAAAGCTTGCTTTTGTTTTTAAGGGAGAAAATAGGAAATGAAAGCACTTTTCATAGCCATTTATTTGAATTTTTCCTGCCAACTTTAAGACCTGCAAACCATACTTGCCAATTTTAAGCCATGTACAACTCAGATTGTAGGTCTTCCCAACGGGAAGATTCACAGCTGTCGTAATTCACTCAAAAGCAGCTATATGTGTTTCATTCTTGCAAATGAAAAATATCTGGCCTTAAAAGGCTTGAGTGCTTTTCCAAATTGACAGAGAGTGTGGGATGTAAAAGTAATCTACCTAGATTAGCATGTTGTAATGATATTTCGCCCGCGCGGAGTTTGATAGCAAACCGTAGTAATCATGCAAGCTTTACTGATAAATATACGACTTTAAGTGCTAGTTTGCCTTCACATTAACCGTAATAAAAAGCTTACTGCGTGGTAGTTAAACATAAGTTGTTTTATTTAGAAAGTTTTGATCTTGTATGTACTTGCCATGGAATAGAAGTGCAGAATTAATCCTAGTTTTACGAGGAGCTCCTTGTTATATGTTGACACTGGGGGCTACACAAGAGATCCTTACAAAAGCTGCGTTTATCTCTGTGTGGTGTGCAAAAGGTTGTTTTAATGTATCATTTTACCATCACTTTGTTTTAAGCCTTTAGTTTTGTATTCTTCTTTGCCACACGAGTAATTGATGCGATTGAAGTCAAAGCTAGTCTGCATAGGACTTGGTAAAGTTTTGGAGCGAATTATCTTCACTAGCTCTTTAGATAAAAGCTCAATTTTTGACCGAGTCAAATTCATTTTATTTCTTATATCGAGGTCTACAACATAAGCTGTATTGTCACAAGCTTCACGTTGTTCAATATTCAAGTGGTTATAAGCCTGAATTGCTATATAGCAGTATTTATTTCTTTAGATGTGAAACAAGATACTACCTTTTAACCATTATTGGTATAAACACGACGAAACATGCAAGTAGAAATTAATTTCAAACAATGGCGTAAACGAAAACCAAACATTACTGACATAAAGAATAAAAGTGATTTAACAAAACAAAACAAAAAATTGATGAATGAAAACTAGAGACAGAATTCAAAAACTATTTCAGCATATCTTTAGTTTTCTTAAGGGAAAAACTTTCTTCTTTCATGGCAACGTTTGGCACGATTTGATTTTAAATCAAGTCTTATTCTTGATTAAGGAAATTCTTTACTTTGGTATCATTCTATTTTTAATCTGTTTGAATTTATAAACTAAGGGTATTAAATAATGAAAGCTGACCTTCTTGAACTTGGCAAAGCTTGGTGCAAAAGGGATGTAATTGTCTTAAACCAATTAAGGACAAAGATTCTCTCACGGTTGTTAAAATGATGGCCAAGAACGTTAAATCGACATATTTTCGCGATATCTGCACAGCAACTCAGAAAATAATCAACAGATTGTGTGTCCATTCGACTTATTTTAACATTTACAGCATCGTAATACACCTGTACTTTCTAATTATTTTGACGAGATTCTCGAAGAAATCACGGGGAAACAGTTGCACTGGCTAAAGCGAAATATCCATGGTTTCAAAGGCGAATACAAAAGCTGTAATGTTATATTATTGATAGGTAAATTGTCGGTTTATTTTTGGGGGTCAATGTGTTTTGATGTTTTCCCAGCAAGAGTTGTACAATAAGTTCATACAGAAGATTATTTTCACTAGGCAATCTGCTCATTTGAATTAAGGAAACAATGAACAATGATGTAACCTACTTGAAAAAAGAAGTTGTGTCCTAGTTTTACATTTGTAACTAATGTAAAAATTATTTAATTAACTCGCACTATCTCATGAACATATTAGTAAAAAAGCCTTCCTTTATTAGCAATTTAGAGCTATAAACGAGAATTGTTTTGAAGGACCAGAAATTTTGAAGAATTCTTGCACGCATATCCGATGCACACCTAACAAGAACTTACTGCTTTAGACTAAGTTTTTGTGAAAAGTCACACCCAATTTTATGAAAAACCCGAAGGCTTATTTGTTTAATTTTCTCAGCCAAACTTAGGTGGATGATAGACATAGAAATATGTAAGAGAATCACACTTCGAAAAGCAGAATACAGTACCACAAAGAAAATATTGCCAGTCTCTTAGTTTCATTCAAACAGTCACATATTGAGGTTTATTTAGGACTTTAGAGTTGGAACCAACTTTACAGTATAGCAAGCAGCATCATATGATATTTCTGCAAAGTAGCTTTCATATGAATGGTCACACGCAAGGGTTAACCCAAAAACACACACAGAAAGAACCAGCTTGTACAGTATAGAATCGGTAATACAATTCTAGATCAAAGGACAGCTCATTAGCTTTCCTATGAATGGTCACACACAGAGGTTTTATCCACACACTTTAAAGAAAGAGCCACTGCTTACAACATAACAAACAGTTCCATTTGAAAGTACTACTCCATAATTTATGAATGGATACAATTTAGAGCTTTAGGTTGACAGATTTCTGTGTCTCTTTCCATAATCCTTAAACCTATACAGCAATGAAAGTATAAACTTCTTATGAGTACAATTTTGGAAGACTGTGTTCTCTTTTAGACATCAACAGATTCAAGAACTACCCTATCGATTTTGGGCAGAAAAACAAACCAAAAAATATCATTAAATATGAAAAACTCCGCTGTATGTTTTGTGAAGGTGCTTCCATTTTATTAGCTGTCCAAACCCTGTCAGAATCTTTCGCTGCTCAGACCCTGTAATCATTTGAACAACCAAAATTACTTCTGGACTGTTTTGAATGAGGTAGAAAGTGTATAATTGAGAAGCCAGTGTTCTTAATCTTGCAAAGAGACCACTGATTCAATAGTTTAACGTCGTTAGCAAGCTGAAAGAAGCTTTGATAAGTCACCTCCCAGACGATCAGGGTTGAGAAACTTTGGCAATCTTTTCATAATACGATTAATTCTTGTGAAACACAGGACATTTATAGCCTCTTCTCAATAATTTTAGAAACTTCGGTCTGTGATTTTCGTCAAAGCAAACTTTATGAATGTCCGTCAAGGAGATCTTTCTCAAAGTTCAAGCTTCTTGCCTCTGAATAAAAGCGAAGATTTCAAAGGCTTTGTAATTGGTACATTGTTACAATCATGGGGTGAACGTTTTAGTTACAACTTCTTCTTTGCACCGTTCTCGAGAATGATTTTCAACTTGTACCATAAATAGTTCTTAAGATATTTTCAATTTGTGGTTTTTGAAACGCTGTCTTAAAAGAGCTTTCTTGTTTACTGTTCCCTGGACAGAGAGGAAAACGGTTTAGTAAATACAACTACAATCAGTTTAAACCAAGAATTGTTAAAAGTTACTATCAGAAAGACAGATTTGTTTGAACTGTGAAATCAAGCTTTGCCTGATCCAATAAGTCCTAAAGGGAGTTTTTATCGTTTTGGAATCCCTCGTTTTTTGGAACAAAGGTTAAATGTTGCTTTACTCCGAAGCTACAGAAAAGAGTGTTCTCCAATGCTATTTTTACATTTGTCGTGTGTCAACCATTAAGGATCGATGTGATGTCTGACCTTTTGGTTTATCTAGTTTGTTTCTTTCCTTATGGAGAACGTTCTAAAGCATCTCACTCTTTTTTTTTTCTTTAGTGTAGCAATTCAGTGTCTATCGTCGATGATTCTGCATTTCGTTATATTTTATGTTTATAAACTGTAGTAGATCCTCTACCAGGGAGATCTCAAATCTGCAGAAGTCTTCAACTGCAATTCCTTCGGAAAATCAAGACGGTGTAAGGAACTTTAACTCGATTAATGAGGGAAATGTGTCGGTTTTTTTTTTCTAAAAAAACAGCGTGCGGTAGTCAGTTTTTTCCATATCTGTTTGTCTATTTTCTATTTATTTATTTTGGGGTTCAATGTATGTATTGTCTACAATGTGATCACAGCTCAGCTTTTTATATCTGAAGGAAACGCACCCAACATATTAGAGCAACAAATTTTTGTCTGGAGAATCTTTAAAAAATACCATGGAATCACTGCAATTATGCATGCTGTTCTTGGAACTTACGACCAACTCCATCAGAACAGGAGATACCCAAATTAATGGAACAGAGAGGGAATTATTTTAATGCCGCCCGCACACGAATGGCAGTTGTTTGTCTCATGTAGTGGCGTTTATTTTGGCTATGGGATGACTTGAAACTTTCCTGAATGCCACCAAAGAGATACTCCACAATTTTCTTGTTGCATTTGGTACAAACTGTGACTGATTAAAATTGTCTCTTTTAGCAGGAGAAACTAGCCTGAAAAGTAAAGCTATAGTCGTTGTTTAACACATGAATTTCCCCAGCATGTGACTTTATTGATCAAAATTCAGGTTATTTTCTGAAAGTACAGTTAACTATTACAGTAGCCATGTATTTCCTGTGAAATACTCGGAGTCACTGTAGAACAAAGCAAAACACACAAAAAAACAAAGAAACAGCTGTATCCAATATTTCTATGCTTGATAGCGTAGATCCTTGATGTATATTTAAACTCGATTTAGCACTCATAGAGTGAATAACACGGCGGAAGAAAAAGTGTGTGTTGTACCGTTAACAATGCTTAGTATGTTTCTGTTTCAATTAGTAAGTATGGTGAATCATCGGGGAATTTCGCTCGACGAGAAACCAGTTGAATGCCCTCTGTTGAAAAATGGGGGAAAATGAATGTTTGTAAAACTTGTTTTACTGCTCTGGAGGAAGCTTTTCCAAACTGAGTAATTGTCGTGGGAAGGAGATATGTCTTGCCCACAACCCCGAACAGATTATAAAATTATTGTTGTATAGAAAAAGCGATCGTTTAGAAGGACATTTCAGAAAGAAGTTGACAACAACAACATAATGATTATCTAATTTTAATGAAATGTAAGTAGACCTTTTTAATCGTCCTACCCTAGAAAGAGTTATTTAAATTTGTGTTTCGAATGTCAAAGTGTGCACTTTCCAGTCTTCTAACTTAGCAACTGATTAGGAAAGCGCATGTTCCAGGTTTTTCAACCAAAGTCTTTCTTCTCAATGCAGATTAGAAGCATCAACGCCAGTCTTCTAGAAAAAAATCCTGAAATCTTTGTACGAACTGAAAAACTCAACGTCATTTGAACAAGGAAGTTGACTGGAACTCACGACAAACGGCAACACAGAAACTAACGGTGCATCCTCTGTTCCCTTGTATGTTTTATCTTTTGTCGCTCGGGTGGGCCGAGATAACCGCACAGAGAATTCCCTAGGTCTTACTCAATATGCGATGAGTAACAGTTGCAAGCAATTGTGAAACCAATGCAAATAGAAACAGCGAAGGCTCTAGAAACCTTTCGAAATGCATCACTCTTCAAGGGTAGGGCAAGTTAGATGTGGGATAACCTCGCCAAGAATTTCACGAAAATTTCGCAATAAGGCATTCCTTCTCGAACATTCGACGGCTCAGCTGCCAGATTCTGCTTCGTCATCTCTAGATATTGCCAGAACTGGCGTAATTCAGTTTTCACTAAAGAGGCCATGCAGGATTGTAACGAAAAAATCCCGGAATTGAATCTCTCCTCTAAGATTAAGATATTAACCCTAAATATCAGTGTCACCTTGCTGGGTGTAGATTTTGTACCATAGTAAAGCATTTTTTCAGCTTAACGACATATTTTAATGGCTTTCACGGCTTTGATCGGCAAGTAAACTTTTAATTTAGCAAACTTTGGTTGATCGCCTCAATGAACTCGCTTCTAGAAAATTTCAGTCCCCCTTCTAAAGATTAACGCTTACAACGAGCCGTGTTGGCTTGTGTCCAACATTGTTCCCCAGATATGGGGACGTCTTTTCATAAACGTTCACCTGAAGGTTAAGAACGAGCGGAATTCTGCACCGGTTGCAGAAATGTCACGAAGAGCTAACTTTGAGACAGTTTTAAAGCAGCAAAAAGTATTCATTAACTTCTCAAGAGAATCGCAGAGAGCTTCAATATACGAGAAGCTTACATGTTTCCAGTTAGTCAGCAAAAAATGTAACAACCCTGAGTGTTTGTGTATTTGTACCGGAAAAGCGGTTGTTTTTTCACTTCCGAAACCTGTAGCCTTAGACTGTCAACGCTTACTTTCTGTAAAGTATGTTTACTCATTCGTTGTTGCTTTACTACGTCTGCCTCGTGCATGCAATCTAAAATTGGTGTTTGTCCCTCTCCCGTGACATCATCCTCACCTCCGATGTTCTGGATTTAGTCAGCAAACTGTAAAAATAGGCTTAGGCGATGAATGCTAAATGGTCTGGGGATCTCATTTCGCATCTAAGCATGTTACATCTTCAAAATTCTTACTTCAGTGATGTTGTCAAACTTAACAGTTTTGTAATCGGTGCCCAATGTATCACAGTAAAAGAGTTTTAAATCCTGTTTACTATATTGGAGGCCGAATTTTATCATTTTTTGTTCTTCCCTTTCGTGTCTTCGGGTAATAAATAGCTGATACAGTAATTTAACAAGTTTCTCGTGCGTTTCTGTCACCTGTTATCAACAGATAAATCGTTAAACTGTTGTTGTTTTTTCCGAGTGACGGTTACTTTCTTAAGGGGATCGAGTTCAAAATTCCTTAAGTAGTGACCTGAATGCTGTTGTTATGATAAAATACGCGGCCGACCCCTAGACCAACTGGTCCTGAAGGCGCGAGACATTTTGAGGTTTGAAGATAATGAAATCCAAAGGAAGTTCTTGGAATGCTGCTCTTTCCGACCTCTCATTACGGCCGGCGTAATCGGGAAGGCCTCACGGAAACTCTGCGTAAACTTATCACAGCCGTGTGCCTTGGATTAAATTTTGTTTTTTCGGGAAGATCGGCCCATTCTCGATTAATTTTGCATCTCGCGGGAAAAGTTAAACGAATGGGCAAGTGCAGAAGAAAATGCCTGCACTCAAAGCCTATAGCAACCCAACGAATTTTTTTTATTTGATTTCATTTCCGGTAGCTTTGGTCGCGCGTCAATCAGTCGGCGTTTTCAAAGGCAAGAGGGTGGTCTTGGCTCTTGTGCGAAACAAACTGCGCGGGTATAACTGACAATGGATCACGTGAGAGCCAATCACAACGACGCTACTAAGTTGTATTAGTCAATTAGCGCAGAGCCACACGATAGTAAATTTGCCAATGATTTGTGTTGGAGACAACAACAGCGTAAACTTAGCATAGCGCCTCAAATGCGAATTATTGCGATTGGGGAAAGGAAGAGGAACTTAAAACTCCCACGCTTCTCGCTTCATCGACATATTGGGAAAAAATTCCAAGGCGATTACAACATCTCAAGGCGGGGTCCTAAAAATTCAAAGCGCACGGGCAAAGGTTTCATTCAAGCGTCGCGCGCACGGCACTAAAATTATTTTTCAAGTGCGCGCACCATGAGTGAGCCTAGCACGGGAACAGATGAAACCAGCGCTAAGGACTCTTCGACGGAAGGAACACAGGAAACGGTGAACGAACTTGTTCAGGATGAAAAGCCGTTGTCTGCAACGGAAGTGCCCAGGAAAGGCAAACGAGGAAGGCCGCGAAAGAACTTTGCCGAGGTAGTGTGTGGTAAACAAATGTAACGTGTTACGGAGCTGCCTCATTCCGATCATGGTGGCGAATTTCGGAACATGCAGCAGGGTCATATAAGAGAATATGAGGTCATTTGGCAAGGACTAAAATTAGCGCAGCTTAAATATCAATGGTAAATGTTTGTTAACTTTTTCACCGCAGAAGCCTGAGGACGATGGTACACCCGTGATAAAAAGACCCAGAGGGCGACCGAAAGGCTCCAAAAATAAAAATCCCAAGGTATGATATTTTGTAGGTGGTAAATTTTTCCTGCCTTCTGTACGCCAATATTGTGCGTTAACTTCGATTCTTACAGCAGCGTGCTTCATATAAGTTATTGTATTGCTATAGAATCTGTGTTATGCATGTTTTGTTATTAATATTTTTGGCTCAGATTGTTGTCCTTGAGCGAAAAATTATTCCGCTGTCCCGTGATGTTGCGCGCAGAAATTTTGGTGCGACAGTTTGAGTACGGGCCAGTTCCCAATTTTTCGGTGCTTCGCTGTAAAAATTGCGCATCTGGGAGTTGTTTTTCGTCGTTTCTGGGGCCAATCCAAATAAATGTAACTTTGCACACGAGTTTTTCCGTTGAACACGCTATTGTGATGTGCTTAATAATGCAGAAAGACAAGTGCCAGTCGCATTGTACTCTCAATGTTTACAACTGTGGTGCATAATAACTTAGTTATGCGTGCTAAGCATCACTAAGTAGAGGTACCGAAGTACTCCCTGAGACACGAAAGTCTCGCGGCCGCCAAGCACTCGCTAAGTGCACTCTCGTTCGCTTTGCGTATAATGTTATCGAGAATTTACTTTTCTTTTACTCAACTTCCGGTAATTAAAACCCGTGTGTAAAACTTTTCGCGATCGTCTGTTCCTTAAAGCATGAAATTCTCTGCATAGTTTCTTGCAGTACACCCATAAATCACGTGAGGTTTCCAGCGACGCATGCGTGCGTGTTTCGCGATGCAGCACGTGTTGTAGCTGTTGTTTTCGCGGGAAAAATATTAGCGCGCCATGTTGGAGCACCGTCTTTCAATGACATCGTAATAAAGAACTTCCACGTGCGCGGTTTTTTTTGGAGTGTTTTGTGAAGGATCTTTTGTTCCACATCTGCACAATGTGTGTAGTGGCTTAGATCGGAAAACACAGACACTATGAAAGGTTCACAACTGTGATATTGTGGGATAAGTCTTGGCTCTGTGCCCGATAAGAAACGATAAAATTATCGTGGAAAATCGAGTGGAAATCAATGGAATTAGGGCTGAAACTGAACGCCGTTGCCACGCGCTGAAAGAATTGCAATCCTACGCGGATGTAAAAGTGGGTTATAACTTCCTACTTTAAAGCGGTAGTCGATTGGAAATTCGTTTAGTGATAAGAAGGCGTATGAAAATGTGTCTCTCATAAATTGATTTTTTTCACGTGGGATTCGTGATACGTAATACAAACATTGTACACCGTAGTTACCGAGTGATCGCTCATTGAAATCGCTGATCAACGAGTGACTTTCGGAAGAAAAAGTCTTGAATGAATGTAAAAAGGAAGCTTTGCCCCTCCACTGATTTTTTGTTTTTTCATGATTTTGCAAAACACCTCGTTCATAACACTTCCTACATTTCAGGTAGTAGACACTTGACGTTTACTCTTAAGGAACACGTGCATTCGACGCGGTTTCATCGATAGAATTTCATGATCGGTTTGAAAGCGTTGGTGTTCTCGATTTCTTTTTCAATTTCACGAAAATTACTCGGACCGTCTTTGTGCTGGAAGTTTTAAACGAATGGTGAAGTTTCGAAGTACTATTTTCAAATACACACCGGAAACCGCAGGAAAGTACCTTTCGCTTTCGTCCTTTGTTTCGCTGGAAAGAACGTTAAGACAACAAAGCCGAGCAAAGAAACACTTTTATTATCTCTGTTTAATTCTTGCCTAATGTTGTTTTGGTGAACAATTGCAGTGAGGTACCTGAGGAAAAAAAACACAACTTTTGTTCGTGTGTGTCCCTGCGTTTGCACGGATCACACGCTTCAGAGTTCAGATTTTTTAAATTCACAGTTTCATCGTCTCCGGTCGGCCACCCACTTGATATGCTAATCGGGACAAATTTGAAAACAATTTAGAGATATCGCTTAATCATTTTTAATCCCACAGCCGGGTATACATTGCAGGTGACACATTGCTTTAAAAAGAAACTTTGCCTAGGCTTTCTTTGAATTTTGTCAACAATGTCAACTTTTCAAGTTCTGCACTGCAGCTGCCATGAGATGGAGGTTGCTCTGAGGAGTCTTCCTGTTTTAATTTTGTTCCGATTTCTTTCACATTACGGCCAATTTCAAACGGTTAATCACTCCTTATTTGAAAAACATTACCAAAAATCGACGTTAAATAATCATAAATGCTAAATAGGACCAACTTTCTAAAACTTGATTAGAAATTGCAACGTATATAAACCCAAGACATGAAAATTTTCGTTTTTCTTAACCTGATAGTTTGATGGTGGAATAATTCCCAATGTAATTTTCTATAGAAACATGCATATTTATAAATACATTTGGTGTCACCTTTCCTCCATAGAGACTAATAAAATCAAAAATAAAAATAGAAATGGAAAATAAATGCATCAAGGTACATGAATATTTTCATTAGTTTAACCTTAAAAAAAATTCACTGCCTTTGAGAAACTAGTATTGCACAATCTCTTTCACTGAATGTTGGTTTTATTTACTATTATTGGTTGGTGATTTTAAATAATTATACAACCACATGGCCATAAGATTTAATGAAGTCTGTTTTTGACAGTTGTTATAAATATATGAGGTCAATGACAAGCTATTTTTGGACAACACTTGACAAAAAAACCTCTGTGAGTCATGCAAAGCTGAAAAAAAGAACTAATAGAAAAAAGATTCATGTCTGGGTTCTTTTAAAATTTTCAGAGTTGGATGCCAAACGGGTGTAGCATCAGTCTTTGTCTATTTTGACCTTTTTTGTTATGAGTAATTGTGGACAATATGTCCGTAGGGAGAGGGTTTTTTTTTTTTTTGATAGATGTAGATGTCTACAATCAAAGGGGTGGATTTAGCTTAGTCTAGATTCATTTTCCTTGAGTGGCTTAAAAAAAGGCGTCTTTTTGAAAACCACACTTAATGTATGATTGGTGGATCGTTTATGATCAGTTATAAAATTGTAAGCTCTTTTGATCATAAATCTTTGGGAAATAATTGGAAATTAAGGATCTGAGAAATGTAGGTAACAGATGATAGAAGAAATAGATGAAAAGAAAGAAAAGGAGAAAAAAGAAGAAGAAGGAGTGGACATAGACAAAAATGCCCATAGTCTGATGTACTTTTAATTCACCTCAATAATACAAAGCCAAGCTAAAATGAAGACAAAGTGAAACTGAGGAGAAACCTTTGGTTTGATGTGGGTCTGTCGTGGTCAGATCCGAGGTTAACCCTCTAAACCCTTAGAGTGACTAACCTCAAATTTCTCCCTACAATATCATCCCAGTATCACACATTAAGGTCATGAGAATAAAGGGAATGGTCACTAAGGAAAGAAGCTTTTGATCACCAAACAAATTCTCCTTGTCAGCACCTTAGGAAATGGATAAAGAGCAGTAAGGAGAATATGCATTCTGATGTTAGGGTGTAAAGGGTTTAGGTGGGAAAGAAGAAGAGGACCATGTTTATTGTTCCCTGTGACAATTTGAAATTTCTACCATCTGCAAAGCTGATATAACATGCACCCACATGTAAACTAAATTTTCCTTAGAGTTCTTGGGCCCTCAGAAAGTCTTTCCTATGTTTCTCTGCTCCTCAAACTTATCTAGGATATTGCTCACAATTTTGCATGTTTAACACCCTGTTCACAAGGTTAGCTTACTTTTGTCATTCTCTAAAGAAGTCTACAGTATCCTTCATCCCTAACTATACAACAGACCATAATGCCATATTCACCACGACAACATAAAAATATATGCTAAATGTGGTAGATTAGCATTCTTTGTACCTCCCATAACTTATTTCACAACAGCAAAAACATGTTGGATTGGTCCACAAGCTGATTACCTACAACAGCTGTTTCTGCCTTATTCAAATACCCTATTGATGAAATATAAATAACACATGCAATGAGCCTTGTAATTGGGTTATTGACTGAGCAGGAAGCTCTCAAATCTGTTAAAATGCTTTTATATTCTCAAGTGTTGCTTTCAATTAGGCAAACAACTTGTAACAAAGAAGACACCATTATCATTACAGCTTTGTACAAAGGCGCTCCACATTTATACATTTGGATAATTTCAAAAAACTAGAAAGCTGAATGATGTAGATGTGCATTGTTTTAGTTGGGAAAGATTTCTTCAGGCTTTAATGTTTCCAAATATCAGCCAATGAGCAAGATTCTAAGATTTGTGTAAACTTATCATTTCATTACCAGCTATAATTAACAAGGTGTGTCTGCTGAAACTCATTATTAAGTATTTTTCTCATCAAAACAAGCTTAATAAAGGATTCCCCTATTGAAAATATATACTTTTATCATTGGCTGTAGTGTTTTTAACCCTTTCATCAGGACCAGAATATTGCATCAACATTGATTACCAAATCTTATTCATTGTAAAAAGAAAAAGGAAAAAGAGAAATAAAACTAGAGAAAAATTCATCAACATAAGGGTACAAGACCTCAAATTCCTTTATAAATCCTGAAAAAAATGAACTGGTATAGGATATAGCCATGCATTTTTACATTTTTATAGCCATGCAGTTTGTGATACAAGATAATATAGATTTAGCTAAGCCTAAAAGTGGAACTCGCACTTTTTTTTTTCCTGCTCGTGTCAAGGGTACAATGCCTTGCCCTGGCTAGGACTAGAACCTGGGTAGTCCGACTTGGAGCCCAGTGCACTGACCACTGGACTACTGAACAAAGCCATGGCATTGGCATGCCCGCAGTACAGTTGACCATGCATGTTAAAAGTAGCACCTTGTATGGTCGTACAGTCGTGCGGTCATACATCCAAATTTTTTTGGCTTGATGGGTTACTAGTATTTTGTTTAATTATGGGGCTATGCTCTGCCAGCGCGTTATTAATGTGAATCCCAAGGAAATTAGGACATTTATAAGAGTGGTGTCGGTTTTTCCCCTACACATATATGCTGTGGTGGCTGGTCTCTAGATCACACTAGAGGTTCAGGTTTAAGATGTAGCCAGGTCTTTGTTTCATGTTTGGTGGGCAGCAGCCAACTTGGCCCCAGTACAGACTTTATCATTTTATCATTAGCCCTAGACACCACAACTACTTCTCTATCCTTCTGACTCTCTTATGTACACACCTTAACAATTATCTTTACTTCACTCATTCAATGAAGTTGTTGTGGAAAACAGAAAAACTCTGATTAGATGGATGGATACATTTTAGGAGAAAGTTTGAAGGCCTCAAAACTGAAGCGAATTTTTTTTTCCATTTTATAGCCAAAACCAGTTCCAACAGGACCAAAGAGGCCAAGAGGAAGACCTAGAAAATGGGTAGGACGAATCTATACTGGAAAGACCCTTTATCATTCCCATGAAATTTTCTGTTTATCCTTGCAATCTGATCAGCTATCAGCAATGCAATTTATTCATGAGTTGCACTATTTTTTGCTCTAAATTGCATCCTTTTCCTAGCCAATAAGAGAGTGACACCAAAATGAAATAACCAATCATATTTCATGACTTGTTTAAATTAACTTGTGAAATTTCAGGGAAGTGAAAAACAAGGGAGCCATTGTAAAAGTGTTCCTGTTTCCACCTTTTTTTTTACCAATGGGTTTAGTGCTGGGTAATTAAATAATTTCCCTGAATATAATACTGTGTTTGAGCAGTTAATTTTTGCAATTTCAAAATGGTCATAAATCAGTAGTAATTGAAATTTGTGTCATGTAGTTTTGATTACGAATCATACAAGTAATTTCAGATCAAATTCCATTGGGCTCTTAGTTCAATAAATTACCATTAGTAATCAGTCTAACACTCAGAACAATCTGTTATGTTTCTATAAACTACTTTACTTTATGTGAAACTAAGCACAAAAAATGCCTTATAACATATACCCTGCACACCCTATAATTTCCGTTCATATCACATGCCTAAGTTAGAAATACATGAACAGACAGACTTGCAGAGAAACTCACAAGTCATCACCTCAGACAGGCTCAAGCTTGATAAATAATCTCTCTTTTGTCGAGAACCACTGATGCCCACCTGAACTGAGGTAGCAAAACCAAAATCAGTGAATTGTTCCTTGGATGATGGTACAAGCATCTTTGTTCCTTGCAAATCAGATCCCAACCCTGCCCCAAACGTTCCTGTATAATGGGACTTGAATTGTCAGCTGCCTAGCTAACTACATGGTGTCTCTTGAATATTGGGGTTTACTTAATGCAGTTTAAGCTCTACTTCATTTAGCCGGTAGATCTCATAGCAACATAATTCTTTTTCTTTGTAACTTCTAATCATATTACAGCCTCTTCCTGATGCATCTCAACCAAAAAGAAGCAGAGGAAGACCAAGGAAGAATGTGAGTAATGCTCATGTCAAAATCAGGGGCACAGGAGTACCCTCTCCTCTTTCAACTCCCATACCACTTTCACTTCTGCCTCCCCCCCCCCTCCATAATCAAGGGCTCCGCTTACATGTCCTCCTTCACTAATGTCAAACATCTCCACTTCAAAAAAAAAATTACTGCTTGTTTGTCAAGGATATGGTTTTGGAAAGTAATTGAGAGGAAAGTTTGGTGAAATTCACAAATTTCAGGACTTCTTAATTTTAGTTTCATTCTAACAGTCAAACAAACACTATCCAAATTCTTGTAAGCATATTTTTTAAGCTGACATTAATTTTTTGTAGAGTTAGCACAATTACATTCAAAGGAAAATTTTCCTTTGATCTCTCCAGAACAAGTTGCTACTTGTATTACCAGACTCATCTCTGCACTGAAAACAAGCCAAAGTCGTAACTTTTGTTCATATTTTCATGTAGTTGTATTTTTATGCCAAGCTATGTCTTCTCTTCCAGGCAAATCCAACTTTAGAACTTCCAACCATGGTTAATACCACTACAGATCAAACATTGACCAATGATACAACAGCATCTGTGACGGCACCAATTGCAACTGACATTGTTCCACCAGATGATCTATTTAACAGTGATGACATTGATTGACTGTGTTGTTGACAGATTGACTAATGCTTGTGTGTTCTTGAGGTTGGAAGGTATAAAAGAGGTGTGATGAAAATTGGACACCAACAGTGTTATTTTGACTCAGTGGTGTATGGAAAGTAGGCTATCAAAAGTATATATATTTAGCTAGAGAGCAGTACATTAGATGTTATTTTGACCCAAGTAAATATAAAACATTCATAATTTTATTACAAAATTTTCCATTACACCAAATAATTTTATCATAGTAATTATCCTACAACTCTGCAACTTATGCACTACTGGTAATGATGCAATGAAATTAATATTTGTATAAAGTAAAAGTTATAGTATATAATAGTTTGCTGCAAAGCTCTGGAAATATTCCACATGCTCACTTGCTAAGCTAATGGCTGAAGTATAAAAAGATTATGGTTGACATCAGTGTGGTGTCTAAAATATCTACTTAGATTCTTTGGGAATCTTAATGTGTTTGATGTTATAATGATTGTCAAGTTCATTGACATTTGAGCAAAGATGCTTGCATTGCAAATCTGCCAGATGTGATGCTGTTAGAATTAAAATATTTGTTGTGTATTGCTATACCATGTGTACATATTTTAACGTTTTGAAATTATAATTATGATAATCATTATCCATGCATTCTGACATAGAAGTCTGATTTTTACTTTGGAGCAATTCCAGTCTCAGAGGAACAGTGGACCCACCCCTCCCCTAATCCAACAGCCGTTAACTGATAACAACTTGGGGTTAATGTTGGGTTAGGGGAGAGGTAGGTGTGCTGTTGCTCAGATACTGACATTGATTCCTTACTTTTAACACATACATGAATTCAAATTTTTCAGTTTTGAAATTTAAAGTAGAACATTAAAAAATTTAGTCATCAACAGTTTTTTTAATTATTAATCCTGATGAAGTGTGGTGGCCATACCATTACAAGTTCAGCTGGTAAAACAAGGTGATGATTGAATTTCACCCTGTCATGTTCTAGCCAATGGTATGGCTTCATCATGTTTTATCTGCAGTGAAGTTTAGAAGGTCTTTAAAATGTCCACTGTCCTGATTCTTTATTAGGTAAAATGAAAATTTTGCATCAATGGTATTCCATCGATGTCAAGTCACTTCTAGGAGTTAAAGAGTATACTTAAAACTTGAAACTATCTGTTACAGTTGGGTTGTTTTTGTTTGCTTGTTTGTTTTGTGTTTGGTTGCACAAAAGGTGACTAACAGTACTTGAATGTCTTGTTTGTTAAGTACTTTTCATAAAAGTTAAGTAGGCCTTCTAATGGTCAAATGAGTTTAAACATAAGTGTTTATTGTTAGCTAAATCATTTTCTATCATTGATTTTGCTGTACTTTTCAATAGCGAATTACCATAGAAGTTTAAATTCAAACTAATGCTGTTTCCAATGGCCCACATTCAATATTAATAGTATATTCTCCTCTAAAACTGTGTTTAGAAGAAGACATGACTTCTCCCATATTCACACCAAAGCTTAGACATGTTTTTAAGCTGTTTTGTTGACCATGAGTTTATAACGTTTTTTAATCCATTGAAGCTGCTTGCACCAATGTTTGTGGCCTTCAACCATACCATTTTCAAGTTGGTGATTACCTGAATCCTCAAGGAAAATTCAGTTTTTCAGTCCTCTGTTTCTGATTTTCATTCAGTTAAAACCAGTTTAACTAAAATGTTTTTCTGGTGTGAATGGGGTATGATGAAAAAATATATATATATATAAATATTGTGAAATAGCAAATTTTGTCAACTTCTATCAATTTCTTTATTTTCATATAGCTAACTTAAAACTTTCACCATACAAACTACAGAAGAGCTAAACAAACTAGTAAATGCATGGAAGGAATTTTTATTTCATTATTTAATTTTTTTCCTTAATAATGATCCCCTGTGAGTCCTGACTGGGTAAACAAAACAATCTAATGTCCCAGCTTCTTGTTCTGTAGCACAGATCAAAAAGAAGGAACAAACAAATTTGCTTATTAGAACACAGGAGTGGGCCTTGTTTAACCACACATATTAAAATTGCACCTCTTGGAAGTCTCTAAAATGGTCATTACATGGTAGCATTAGAGAAGTGATTTTGAACTCATCTGAGTTTGCTTGTTATTGAAAAGCACAAGAGAAAGCATGTTTCCTATTGAAAAGGTGACCTTGTTGTTAATTCTTCCAGGTTTTAACTTTGTTATGTAAAACCATACAAATAAATGGAAAAAAATAAAAGCCAAAAATAAAAACCACCTCAGACATTTGTGAGTATTTTAGAGCACCTCATTCATGGAGCTCCTGCAGTGCATCAACATCACTCCAGGAGCTTCCTGTGGCACACTAATGTCAATTTTCATGACAGACTTTGCTGAAGGGTAGGACTGCTTGTAGTCTACAGTGATTTGGTTGTTAAAATTAATTCTACAGCTGAAACAAAGAAAGATGTTATTCATTCTACTGTGAAAATGAAAAGGAGAAAAAAGGCGGGAAGTGTGTCAAGAAAGAAGGCCAATCACTGGCTGCAAAGGAGATTCGTAAAAGTCCTTTGATACTGGCACCTCTTGTACCCCTGGGTGGAGAGGGGCACCATGAATACAGTGTTTCTTAACCCTTAACTCCCATGAGTACCCGAATCAAAATTTCTCCTTACAATATCAATGCAATATCAACCAGATAAGTGATGAGAATAAGGAAAAATATCAATTTGAGGATAATAAGTTGATCCAATACTGAATTCTCTGAACCAACATTATAAGAATTTTATGGTTGACAGTAAGAAGAAACACAAATTTGATCTGGGAGTTAAAGGGTTGATCAAATTAATTGTTGGAATCACAAGGAAAATTTAATGTTAATCACTTCTAGGCATTTCCTGGGTTAAATGTAGTCTTGCCCCGTTTCCTTGAGCATTTTAGTTGGTGACACTTTCTGAAAATCACCAGAATGCAGTCTAAATTTTAACCCTTTCACTCCCACAATATCATTAGTAATTCTCCTTACTGTCTACCAAATGATTGTTCTGATGTTAGTTCAGAGAATTTGGTACTGAATCAATCAATAATTCCTTAATTGAAATTTTTCTTTATTCTCATCACTTGTCTGCTTGATATTGTACTGGTAGTTTGAGGAGAAATTCTGTCTTGGTCACCAGTGGGAATTAAAAGGTTAAAGGGTCAAACTCCCTGTAGTGATCAATGTGTAAGTTCTCCCCACAGTTTGGATAGATTCTTCAGCAAACTGGCTAGTAGAATAGAAGGACAAATCAGCAAGTGGGGAGAATCTAGATATCCAGATCTTAAATGCTTCAGAGGTTATATCATACAATTGCCTAATTATAACATGATTGCATGTTAATGAACCCCAATGAAGTTTAGAAAAAAGGAGCCGTCAAATCATAACTTAAATCAGTTTATTTTCTTCCAAAATAATTTTATATCCTTCATCAAACTAAGTCTACTAATTATCAGATGGCACTTTGCATAGCCATCACAAAAGAATAACTAACTAATGCTATCACAAAACTGGTTCACCATAGTTATTGAAACTATGACCTTCCTTACAATTCACTCTTTTTATTTTTGTCAGCACCTGAAGGGGAAAGGATAAATAAAGAGTTAAAAAAAATAACTTGTTAACTCTTTCAGCCCCTAGGATCTGATAAAAAAATATTATTAATTTGTCACTCTAGCTGCTGCATATTTCCTTGGCAATTAGTTCAGAGAAATTTGTTGGATGAAGTTAACAACACCTACCCAACAAGTTTGAGTATAATTTCTCATTGCCTGCTTGCTGGATAAAGTTTGGATATTATAGGTAGAAGTTTCATGTTAATTATTTATTTCTGAGAGGTGATTGCTTTTCAAGGGAGTGAAGGCTCTTTCACCAAACATCAGCTTGTTATAATAAGCCAAAATCTTTTTATACAACTGATTACAGCTTCAGTTATAATGGCTAAGGATAAATTTATAAAAAAATTGTAATTGAGTCAAATGGCCCACCCAACCAGAGCCTATCCATGTTTCTCGGAAGGAACTGTGAGTATTATGATTCCCTCCTGGATGGAAGACCACTCCATTGCAAGTTTACTCCTCAGCATTTCATCGCACCTCTCTGACAATTTGCCGCTATCCGTTTATACTCCCTGGTGGAGGGAGACACTGTGAGAGGGAAGTGTTTTGCCAAAGAACACAACGCATCAACCTGGCCAGGTCTCAAACCCGCATCTCTCAACCCAAAGTACAGCCTTCTAACCATTACACCATAGTGTCTCTCAAAGGGATAATTTATATTTTTTAAGATAACATGTGGCTGATATGAGACATGGAACTAGATATAAGACCAGATCCTCCTCCTGCTTAAACAAACTTGAAGAAACTAATCATGCTTGCCTTTTGAAGGATCAAATTTGAGTGAAGCTGAATTTATACAGTATCTCTGTCCTGTTGGCCTTGGGCCATCATCAAACACATGTCCTAAATGGGCACCACACTAAAATTAAAAGGAACAAGAAAGAAAGAAAATTCAGTTAGAAATCACATAAACATAAAATATTAAACTGACCATATCCTTAACCCATTAACTACCATGAGTGACCAAGACAAAATTTCTCCTTAGAATATCAATACAATATCAACCAGACGAGTGATGAGAATAAAGAAAAGTATCAATTTGGGGATAATTAATTGATCCAATACTAAATTCCCTTTAAACTAACATTAGAAGAATTGTATGGTTGATAGAAAGGAGAATTACAAATTTGATCTGGGAGTTAAAGGGTTAAAAACTGTTATCATTTAAGTGGTTCCTTTGAGAGTCCGTTCTGTACAGGTGAAAGACAATACAAACAAGTGGTTGGGACTCAGTAAGGGGTGGTCAAATTTGAGTGAAGCTGAATTTCTGCAGTATCTCTTTCCTGTTGGCCTTGGGCCATCATCAAACACATGTCCTAAATGAGCACCACACTAAAATTAAATTTGACTGCTTAACACTGTAACTCCCAGTAATTCTCTTTACTATCTACCATACAGTTCTTGTGATGTTAGTTTGGAGAATTATGTATTGGATCAACTTATAATCCCCTAACTAATATTTTCCTTTATTCTCATCACTTGTCTGCTTGATATTGTATTGATACTGCAAGGAGAAATTCTGTCTTGGTCACTCATGGGAATTGAGGGGTTATAATAGGTGACTTGCTCATTAGAAGTGAAAATTGCAGTGATTAGGAAGAAACAAATTGGGGACTTTGACAACTGACCTCCTAATACAGGGTAGGGTGACCACTTAATGCAGTGCTGCTCAATACAGGTTTCTCCTGTATTTGGGTCAGAAGAATAATACAGGTTGATTGTGAAATCTCCATTCATACTTCATCGGGGCTTCTTTCAGCATCATTTTCAGGCTCCAAAAACACTTCAATATTGTTGTTTGCCCAGAAATTTATACATGGAGTGAAACTATGACACTCTACTCAAGAATCTAGAGGACAACCCACTAGACTCTGTGTATTAATTAGACAGATGTTTAGCAGGATCTAACAGCTACTAAGAGAAATTTTCCCAAATCTTGCCAAGTTCAGGGCTTAAGATTTCTGTGTGCAGCTTTCACTACCATTGCCATTCTGAAAGGAATATAAGCTGGAAGGATTCAACTCACATCAGCACAAGTGACTTCAGTTCTTGTCATAAAATGTGAAGTATCTGTAATTTTTCTGACAGTCCCATCTGTAGGTGTGTCCCAGAATGAAGGCCAACCAGACCCTGAATCAAACTTGGTGTCAGACAAAAACAGCTCCTTGCCACATACAACACATCTATACACACCAGCTTTCTTGTTATTCACAAGCTCACCAGTAAATGCTCTAAGGAAAGTCAAATAATTATAAGTTATAAGTTTATAACTAAGGACTCAGCAGCAGATCTAAGAAGCATGTCAAAGGCTCCACTTATTTTAGACCAAAATTATCCCATGTCAAAAATTTTTTTGAAGAGTGCAATGAGAGATTTCCTGAGCCAGTGGTTATATTTGCTTTTAAACATGTTTTTTAAACAAATATGATCAATGTTTAATTACAAATAAGCTACAACCTACTATAGCGAAAACTCAACAAGTATTTTTGTTTTACCTTTCTGTTCCCTTCTCCTGCGTCACACGGTACTGTTGTGGGGTAAGTCTCTCTCTAAGTTCCTTCTCGCTAAATTCAACCTTGTATGGTTCTTGTTCTGTCTTGGTTGCTAACAATTAAGTAAATAATTGTTTGAAACTAATTGAAGTGAAGTCTTACCAGCTTAGTGCTCACCAGCATACCAGCTTTATTGCTGGAGCCTAACATCTTAACCCTTTCACTCCCATAAGTGACAAAGACAGAATTTCTCCTTACAATATCGATACAAAATCAAGAAGTTGAGTGATGAGAACTAAGAAGAGTAACAATTAAGGGATTACTAGTTGATCCAATGCCAAATTCTCAGAAGTAATATTGGAAGAATTGTATGTTAGACAGTAAGGAGAAAGACTAATGAAATCTTGGGAGTTGAAGGGTTTACATCAGTATGTATATTCCTCATGCTGCTCTTAATACAATTCCAACTGTGTTAACGAGGAGAATTTGCTTGGAAATCAAGAGCTTCTGAGGCTGTCGATCTATTCCTTTACACTCATAACCTTCATGTTTGATTCAATAGTGATCCTGTGAGGAGAAATTAGATGCTAGTCACTCAGAAGGATTCAAGGGCTCCCAGTTTACATAGCATGAAGTGACTATTAGTGATTTGCTTTTCCTCCAGAATGGGTTGCCAGCTGGAATTCCAAGCCAGCAAAGAGAAAAGACCAAAAAAGTAAAACTTTTGGTTGAATGGAAAGCTGCGTTTAACTCCCTAGGAGTAACCAGCATCTAATTTGTCCTTACAGTTTTAAACTGTGGAATCTGTTAACAGCTGAGAGCAAAGGATGCTGAATATTCTTCTAAATCTGATATAGTTATCATGTGCAAACATTAACCAATGTAATCGGCTAATGTAGGAAAAAAATTATGCAAAATAAATTGATCAAAAACAGAAGGTTAAACAGATCAGTTGCCAGTTAAAGATTAATTGTTCTAGTAAGCAGTGTTAATATCATGCCTAAATGTTTTTCTGTCTGTTCTTTAATCGCAACTGATGTCTTGCAATAAGATTGTGAAAATAAATGTGAAACCTACTCATCACACAAAACTGTAGATCAACAGTGGCTGTGATTGTGTCAGAACAGGCTTTTCCATTGCAAACACAAAACCAGACAAACCAAGAATTATAATAAACGGCTGAGACAGTTTACATTTGAATTTGAAATCAGCAGTCTTATATAGTCAAAATACCAGTGATCATTTGGGTTTAAAATCAATTTTTTTTAACGCAAAAAAATTCGTTATAGACAAAGAATTACGATGTCAAACACAAAATCAAGTTATGAATCATCAGATATCAAAATTTTGCTCGACGCGGTAGAAATAATTGTTAATGTTTCTGGATGTTTAGTTCACATGTTTTGACTATAATCAAAAGAAGGTTGTACTATTTCAAAGTACTAATAACACAATACCTCGACGTGAAAATTTCACAGGAAAATTCTGTACAGAATCTTTTGGTGGAAAAACTTGCCACATATTCGCAGACTCGCTATCTTCGATCTGACCTTTTCTGGAAATACTCACCATGAAATTTATAGCGGAAGGATATGACGTCATTAAAAATTTAACTCGAGGTCGACAAGGTTTAGCATGTTCGTTCGCTGATTTGCCAATCAAATTAAATACTACATATAAAATCATTTATTTGTGAATAAAATGAATCTAAGAGCGAACACAAAACAATGTAAACATCATTAACGACCAGATCTTCAGGAAAAATTCCATTTTCTAATAGTTATCACGCAGACTGGTAAACTTACAATAAATTTATCATAATAAGACAGCGCGTAATTCTGTCAGCACAAATCCTAAAAATAGACAGCACTGTGAGAAATTTTTATCAATTTAAGGATACGTTATTGAAATGGTTGTTGACAGACAATGTAAACGAATTCAAAGAAGTTAGGAAGTGCCTAATCGAGCTTATCAAAATAGAGGCATGGTCGACATTAACAGTGAAAAGTCCTATAGATCGGAAGAATTTGTCAACAGCTTTTCGAGAGAAATATTCTCGAAACTGAAACTAGAATCTTCTGAGTGGAATTGCACCCGGTTTCGTCCAAAATTAACTCAATACGACGTTGCTAAAACAGACTGTGTTTTATTGATGAACAAGCAGGCAGACGTGCAAATACTTGTTCGGTGTTAAGCAAATCGCATCTTTAATGTGAAAACCATCGCCTTAAAAATTATCGTTCTTACCTTCGCTACCCATCAGAAATCTCTTTACTGTAAGCACTATGAACAAAAGAGAATAGTCACAGCAGAATTTCATTCCGTCATAGGTGAAAATCTCTGCTGCGATTACGTAATCTCGTTCACGGGATTATTGGAGCGGGAACTGGGATTGAAAACAATCCACAAAACAAGTAAGAGCTGGAAACGAGAGGAAAGATGACGTAAGGGAAGGAGAATATGCTACGAAAAATTGGGATCAATATCCGTATCTGGGCAACTGCCCACCTACCCCTCCTCTGACTGTTGTTGGGCTAGGGGAGGGGTAAGTGGGAAGTTGCCCAGATGCTGATATTGATCCGAAAATTGTGCGAAATTTGGAAATTAATTGTATCACAAAGATTAAACTTCCCAACAACAAGTCTGGCAAAGCGATTAGAGAATTTTGCTCACCTAACTGATAGTGTTCGAACAGACCCTGATTTAAAGCGCTTCAAAGGTCTAGCTGATAGTGCAAGATTCCCAGAAAACCTCTCCTCGACACTTTTCAAATCTTTCCACGCGGGATAACGCGCGTCCTACTGAGGCCTGCTCGCGCGCTGGTCTAATTACCTTTAAAAAGGAAATTTAGCTGAGAGAACAGGGTTACTTCATTATATATAAAAAGGGAGACAAAGGCAGAGGACGCTGGGTTACTTCATGATAGTTTAAAATTATTTTCAAAGTGAATACGTTGAAGCTAAGAACCAAATTGTATATCAACGGAATACTCGTCATTAAATAAACTTTCAGCTCGAAAAGCCTGGAATTTTCCTTTGCCATGCTTGTTTTCTCTTACAGACTTTTATGAAATTTTCGATTTTTCGCAAAATTTGCGTAACACTGTAAGTTTCTAAAGTTTCCTCCATCGTTTTACGCGGATATTGGGCTCGCAGCTGGCAAAACGACTCTCTAAGAAGCACAGTACTGAGCAAACTGAATTCGTAAACCGCTGACAAATTAAATCGCTGATAAGAAAGATATTAAGCATACTAAATGAAATGGAATCAGATGAACGTATAATAACAAATAAGTTATTCATATCGTGCAAAATCGAAAAAAAAACTTTGTTAGTTTTTGCATCAGTAGCGTGTAGATTACACATTTTTGTAACGCCATCTTGCTCCGGGTAGCATCTCCTTCGTCATTGGCTAGAATCTATGTCAGAAGCCCCTAAAAAATCTCCCACTGACACTTACAAAAGAGATAAGCTAATCATGACATGAAAGCACGGAAAGGGTTTATAAAATCAAACTACCAAAAATGCTTGATCAAAAGAAGGTGAAATCAGAAATCAACTGGGGTTGTCGATTCTCGTAAATTTCCACTTTTTGCCGCTTACTTCGAATTCTTGTCGCCGATAAACTGCGGCGAAGGAAAAGCTAAGATGTGAAGCAATTATCATGATCTCAGGATGAAGGTAATTCCACCAATGAAAAGTGATTAGGTTTTTGCGGACTGCAAACGGATCCCGTTCTGCAAACTGGATGTTCATGTTTTAGCAGGTTTTTAAATTGATGCATCCGCGACTTACCGGCAAAATTGTAAATGAAAAATTCGCGTGGAGGAACGATCACCAAAAGCTTGAAGCTTGACAAGCCGCCGAGGGCGACATTTTGATTTGTCTTCCACGATTTGCTGTATCGGAAAACCTTATTTACAATCTGAAAGCGTAACTTTCAAATTTAGCGATATGCCCCCGCGAAATCTGGACGTAACACGATCACAATCGTCCATGAATATCGAAAACCTAACATCAATTCCCGTTGGAGGAAGCATTACTCTGATAAACTACTCCCACACGCAACTACCGACTGAATGCAACACGAGCTCAGCGAAAGATCGCGGTTGGGCTTGGGTTGTGTGCGGCGGATCTTTTTTCGTCATGTTCATGGTTTATGGAATTCATACGTCGTTCGGTGTTCTTCTCGTGGTATTACTTGATCATTTCAATGCAAACAAAGCAAGCACCGGTAAGTAAAGCACACGATTTTTTCCTTTTAGACGCTCAAATCTACAGAGTAGTTAAGTATTTTATGCCATTAGTAACTACCCTAAGAATCGCTTCAGATATCGTGGCTATATAACTTTCCTTCGAAGGAAATTGTAGGCCTAAAAACACACAACTTTCGATCGAAAAAGCTGCTGACAGGAAAACCTAATTAGAGTTGTTTGTCAAAGTCAGCCATTCCAACTAATGTTTGTAGCAATTTTTCAAACCCACAGTCAGAAATGTATCCACTTGATTTCCGAATCAGCATTTATGTCCTTCAAATCACCCATGCGAATCATTTGCAGAAAAGCATACCTCTTTTCGATAAAACTGACTCATAATCTTTTAGTGCAATGCTCTATCGACGAAATACAAAAAAATATCGAGAACATAAAATATGTTCATGTTTTAAGGAGAGACTTCTTTCTGTGGCGATAGTGCGTCGTAGTTATTGTTAGAAATATACTGTATTTTAAGATTGCAACGAAGCGTAAATTTCGAGTTTCAAATGCAATCCAATGGTGTAGAATTACCGATTCAGTGATGTAGTTAATCGACAGAGGAAAGAACGACAGGCTGAAAACGAAAATCGAACGCCGATTTGTAAGAGACTAATCATAATGTTTAGGTTTACTTTGCAGAGTGATACGAGCGTTTTATGCAAATTTCTTGGCCTCGTGGAGGCCAAGATTAACACTGCAATTATTCCAGTTAGGGATTATGTACGATAGCGATTTAGGAAAATCCCTGGCACTCAAAAATAGCTATATCAATGTAAGCAACAATGTATAGCGCAAAAACTCAGATCTGATACAGAAATATCCTAAAGCAACATGGACTAGCGTTTATTTGACTCGTGAATTCTGCTTGGCTTTATTGTATTCTGCTTTCAACATTAGCGACGGTTAAATCGGCAATTAAAATAAAGTTTCCTTTTCGTTCTACGAATGCCCATCGAGGAAAACGTTCGCTTTAGTTCTAGAAACAAATTTGTGTTGGTTCTTCTTTTTTTTTCCCAAAATGTCACTTTATCATTATATAATCATATGCAAATATGATTGACTGAAAAAGTTGTTACCTTCGAGAGTTTATTTAGCGGTCAATAATAAAAATATGCACCCATTAAGCCAGCCGAGAAATTTCTTAAGAGATTGCAAATAAAAAAGTCATCATGGTCTTTAATCGCACTGCGTGGCGTGTATTCGTTAGCCGAAAACAAACTAAAACAATTTCAAAGCGACGAAACGAAACGAAAAAAAGGGATGTAATGCAATCAGCATGTTGTTAGTCCGTGAACGAGTTGGTTTCCGCTGAATTTTTGTTTTAAGCGATGTATTATTAACAAAAAATCTTTTCCTCGGCACAAAAGCAAACTCTAATTCTTTAATCAAGTGTTCCATCGATCTCTGTGATCATGTGTGCGATCAATTTGTACATTCGCATGATAAAATTTCCAAGGAAGACAAGTATCCTCCAGTGTTTAGAAAGCAGATGCTTTTGTTGAGTTTTCTAGTAATTAGACCACATGCAGTCGAAAAACTAAAGTAATGTCAGGTCTAAAACAGCAGAAAAAGGTGCGTGAGCAAAAGAAGAAAACAAATAAAAGATACCATTTCCTCTGACGCACAATATTCATCAAACACTTGTTATAATGTTACAAACAAATAGCACGTTTTTCAAAACTTCTTAAAGTGTAAATGGTTTCAGCTGTTTCACCTTAAATTTTGTGTAATTAGCCTAATTGACAAAGGATTTTTCTCCTTTTGTAATCAGTTGAAAATCAGTGTTACTCCTCAAAGAAAATCCGAAATCACGTTTTCTTCTATTGTAAAAGTTCTAGTTGGCGTCAACTCAGCAAATTCATAAATATCAATGAATACCGAGAGTGCATTCGAAAAAGAAAAAAAACCCTTATGACTGTAAGAGTGTAATATCTGAAGTGGGAAGGGGTGATTTCGCTCTGCGTGATTTTTTCCTTCATTAGTATTATTAAATCTGTATGACAATCCTTCTAGCTATTAGTATCTGCGTCATGCTCGCCGTGAATTCTTTTCGTGCTAACTTAAAAAAAATTGATAGAAATTTGCGCCCTTAATTGCTTTATTGAAATGATGCATTTTGTGTGAATCTTTTACGTATGGTTTCAGTAATTTAAGGATAATGGTGACCTTAAATCTTCGCTGTTTTTTATCTTTCTAACCACGAATGACGCATTTGAGCCGATGCTAAGAATCCTTTCCGTGACTGCTGGAACTTGAAAATTGAAAATTTGGGTTTTCCTTTATTCCCCCTAAACTTCCGCGACAGAAGATGATCACGTAAAGTAAAATGGTGTATTTGACCGCAATTAACATGACTCCCTAGCGTTTATTATATTAACATTACAAACCAAGATCATTAAAAATGCACCAAAATTAAGATTGAAACTAGAAAGTTCGACGTAAGGCTTCAACATGCATGGCGCTCATGCAAAGTTACATTTTTTAGACCAGCTGCGTAAATCTTCGAGTCCTCTGTTAACTGATTTACATTACACGCTATATTGTAAGGAAAATAGAAACTTCCTTTCTCATCAATGCGTCTTTAGCCAGCGTAACTGGCCGCCCTGTGAAAGTTTTCGACGGATGAGCAGTAGAAATTGGCAAAAAGCGTCTTTGAGAATCCGGAAGCTCCGCTCCCAATTTTCCCCACTCTGTCGCAATTAAGTGTTCGAAAAACATGCATTTTACAATTTCCAGAGTGAGTTTCAGTACGTGATGTTATGCATGTGTTTTAGATCTGAAATTGCGCAACAGCTCACTTGCTATCTCTTTTGTGGAAAACTTTATTGTTATCTGATCGTTTCTATAATTTGTGGTCTCTTAGCGGTAAAGCCATCGCACTCGGAGAAAGCATGGGTTAATATCATGATGGTTCTTTGCATAAAGTTTTCACCTTTCTCCTTAAACTACTTCTTTCTTACGAAGATGAGCGTGGCTGAGTGACAGTCTAACTTATTACCTGGGGGTATCGGAGGATTTGATCGTCTTCATAAAATCTACCTGATCACCCCTCCCTAAGGCTTTGCAGCATTCCAATGACCCCTTCCCTCCCCCTCCCCCCCCCCCCTCATTGGCAGTAAATTTTCTCTACTTTCACCTTTATACTCCGTTAGCGACGACGGATCTCCTTTCCGTTCTTCTTTGAAGCCATGTGAACCCCAAAAAACCCCTCCGGTCCCCTCTAAGTGCTTATTACTGACTAGTACCCTGGACGAAGAAAATTGACACAGTTACAAAAGACAAACTTGGAGAATTATTCAGTATACACTAACCATGACCTGGTTAACCTTTAAATGGTTTTTTAGGTCATTGTAAACAAAACGATGAATCGTTTTCAAACTAATTGAGACTTCCTTTTTTCCTCAGCTTGGATTGGTTCAATATCTGTCAATCTTCTCTTCCTCTTTAGCCCCGTCACCAGTTCTCTTGCGGGGCGTTATGGTGTCCGTATTGTCACGATCGCTGGAGGACTTGTTATGAGTGTTGGACTTTTTCTCAGCTCATACGCGCCTAGTCTTTTATTTCTGTACATCAGCTACGGTTTACTACTGGGGATAGGAACGAGTCTTTGTGCGACAATGGCACTAATTGTGTCAGCGGACTACTTCGACAAACATCTTTCTTTAGCCACCGGTATTGTCGCATCGGGAAGCAGTTTTGGAACTGTAGTTTTCCCACCTACTCTGCAACTCATTGTACAACGATACGGATGGGAATCTTCTTTTCGTATAATGGGTTTAGGGGGGATAATGATGGCCATTACAGGACTGGTTTATAGGTCCGTGAACAGGCAAAATCATGTTCCTCTCGGCGCTGAAAGAAATCAGTGCTTTGATATGTCGGTGTTAAATAATCGCGGCTTTGTGCTGTGGACGGTTGCTACTACCATAGCAGGATTTGGTTATTTTATACCGCATTTTTTTCTAGTAAGTAAGTCTATTTAACAATAAAATTATGAGCTTGAAATTCTCAGGCGTGATAGTTGATGGAGGCGAAGACTTCATAACTTATCACGCAAGGAATTGAGGGCAAATAATCTAATAGGCTACGCAAAGTCCCTCTTCTCGGCGAAGTTCGTTGCGCGTATCAAAAGAAATATCGACAAATAAGAATGATAATAATAATAATAATAATAATAACGGTAATAATAATAATAATCGATGTGGATCTCTGAGAGGGAGGTGCTCGAAAAGAACGCGCCGTGCCTCACTCTCAGAACAACGTTCCGCGCGACGCGTTACCATTGATGTATTTCGTTGATTTTGTTTTGGTCCGCACTGCGGACTTCGCTAGAACGGAGTGACCTCTCGTAGTATAATAATCTATTTGCTCCTTAAAAAAATCTTCCAGTTTTTCAAACGTATAGTAAAGACGGGCTCACGTTTTTTTGTGTTTGTTTTTGCTATCAATTGCACATCGCCAGACTACTTTCTTCACTTATTATCGGTCACGGAATAGGAATTGGGTAGAATGGCCCGATCAGATTGTAAGATTTGTGATAGAAAGCTTGCAGTCCCAGAGATCACTTTTATAGTCCTAAGACACTTATCATTTAAAATTTAAGGTAGGTACCCTATACAGGAAGTTTGGCGTGTCCATCTCGAGAATGCTTTGCATGGAAAGAAAAATAATTACTGCGGAATTTATCGAATATCTTTTTTTTTCGCTAGGTGCGACATTCTGAAGACCTGGGAATACCGCTGTCTCAAGGCAGCTGGCTCATTTCCTATCTCGGAATCTCCTCGGCTCTCGGTCGGTTGCTCTTTGGGCGAATCTCGGATGCGTGTTCTTTTAAAAACATTCATATATACCGTTTATGCATGTTCTTATCTGGGTTAGCCTCGGTATTATGTCCCTTAGCAAGCTCCTACTGGGCCCTTGTCGTGTATGTTGTGGTGCTGGGAATTCTGGATGGTTCCTATATCGGACTCATGTCTATCGTGACCCTGGACATTGTGGGAGTGCACAAAATTGCCCCTGCCTGGGGAATCTTGTTTTTCTGCCAGTCTTTCACTTATTTACTAGGCCCTCCAACAGCAGGTAACGTTAAAATTTAATTCTCCCTGGTTATTTTTTCGTATTCTTTAAACAATTAGTTAGAGTTAGGTATTTGTTTTTCAATGAATATATTGACTTTAAGAATTCTTGTTGCTTACTACACAAATGTGGTTAGCTCATACCGAGATCGACATGACATCTCGTCATCTGATAAACCATACTAAGTTTATGAAACATATACCACTGAGTAGAGGTGGAGATGAACCCTCAGTGAAAGAACGAGAAAAAACATTGAACACAGCCCACGCGCCATATTAAGTCAAAGAATCGAAATCGTCTTCGAACGCGATAAGACTATGGCAACCCAGTTTTGGATTTTGGACACTAGTGTCCGATTTTTGATTTTGAACAGTAGTGGTTCATTCTGGATTTTAATTTAAACACTAGTATAAGATTTTTAGTTTCGGACAATGCCTTCCGATTTGGATTTTGGACCTTAGTGGCCGATTTGTATTTTGGACAGAAATGTCCAATTTTGGTTAGCGGACATTAGCGTCCGATTTTAATTTTGGAGACAAGTGACCGATTTTGGATTTTGGACGTTCGTGGCCGATTTTGGACTTTGGACACTAGTGACGGATTTTGGACTTTGGACGCTAGTGGCCGATTTTGGATTTTAAACGCTAGTGGAAAATTTTGGATTTTGGACTCTAGTGGCCGATTTCGGATTTTGGACATTAGTGACCATTTTGGATTTTAGACCTTTGTGGCCGATTTTGGATTTTGGACAGTAATGGTTCATTTTTGATTTTGGGGGCGAGTGGCCGATTTTGGATTTTGGACGCGAGTGGCCAATTTTGGATTTTGGACACTCGTGGTCGATTTTGGATTTTGGATTTTGGACACCAGTGGCCGATTTTGTATTTTGGACACTAGTGGCCGATTTTGAGATTTTCAGTTTTGGACTCTAGTGGCAGATTTCGGATTTTGAACAGTAGTGGCCGATTTTGGATTGAGGACAGTAATGTTGCAAACCAGTAGCCGAGTTTGGAGTTTGGACACTACTGGCTAATTCTGCATTTTGCACACTAGTGGCCGATTTTGTATTTTGGACGCTAGTGGCAGATTTTGAATTTTGCAGACTAGTGACCGATTTTGGATTTGGGACACTAGTGGCCGATTTTTAAAGGAATGATGTCTGGGTTTTAGAGGATACTTCTTCTGGTATATTTTCCATCTATACCGATGAAAAAATCTCTCCGGTGTAATTGCCAGATCACCCTGTCAATTCTTTAGAGAGCTAAATTGAACAATCACTAATTTAGGCGTGTGCCGGAGATACAGTGGCCTAATTGTTAGTGCACATGACTGCGGGTCGAGTGGTCTGGGTTCGAGATCTGGCCGGGAGTATTAGTGGGAAACGGTTTATTGTCAGAGAAGCCCAATGAATCGCTGGGGGTAACTTTGCGATGGACTGGCAGGGGGAGGGGAGAGGGAGTAGTAATGCTCCTAGCCGCCCTAAGGATAAGCTCTGGCTGGGTGGGTTACATAGCTCCATTACAGGCATGCATAAATGAATTCTTAGAAGGAAAAAATGTCATTTCTTTTTTCAGGTTTCATGTACGACCATCTAAAAACGTTTAAACCTGTTTTTTATTTGGCCGCTGGACCCATGATTTTTGGCGCATTTCTATTGCTCTTCGCCACACTGTGTAAGTCAAATCAGACTTCTCTCGGCCGGCAGGACGTCACTAGCCTGGTGTCTTCTCCTAAACACTGCAATGGACTGCACTCAAGTTATCGACGCTGTTCTTGTCCTCCAAAAATCTTGTTGACTGCACCAGGAGACAGAGAATCTTTGATAGTTGTGGAGCGGTTAACGGTCATTTGATGTTCAGAACTAAGAATATCGGTCTTAATTAACCCTTTGACTCCTAGGATCTAATTGTTAATTCTCCCCTCTAGCTGCTATAAATTCATTGTAAATTAGTTACGAGAACTTGATGTTAGATCAAGATAGCAACTTCTACCTGATAACTTTGAGTATCCTAAATAATGTATGGATATTATGGGAAGAAATTGTATGTTAATCTGACTTCTGGGAGTTAAAGGGTTAAAGCGACGATCTACGTAAAGGGTTTGGTGTAATGGAAGTCTGACTTGACTTTGAAGTAAATTTTGAAATTTTTTAATAAAGTTTTGTTCGATTTATTATATTTCTACGTCGTTATGTGGTAACCATCTTGAGTAGCCTTCCTTGTTCAACTTTGAAATAGTAATGATTCTATTCTCGCTGAGAATTCATAAGCATTCGATAAAAATATCTCTTACGGAGGTTGGTAAGTTTTTACCTTTAAAGGCTCGGAACTTAGATAAAATGCCCATGAAATTGATAACATCCTTCCGTAACCTGCCCTGTGGTTGCCTGTGGCATTCCCCAGTTGCTCTCATCCCAATTTGACTCTACTGTTCTGTGTTCCAACGACCTGTCCAGGATTTTTTTAAAGAAACTCTATGGGGGATCGGACTGTTATAGAAAAATTTCATAAAAAAAACGAAAAATATTTATTTAGGGAAAAGTTAATCGTTTTATTTTGAGACTTTTTTTTTTTAATGTTTTTCTTTTCTTTTTTATTTTTTATTACGCTATACGTGCTATCCTGCTTTTTGTTATGTATCTGAATTGGTCACTTTCCCATGCACAGCACGAGATCGTGATTGAGAGAAATTATCTCTACAATGCACAAGAAATCGATGAAAATGGCATTTATTTTACAAAGGAGACCGGAAGTCTTTGGAACATGTCCACTGTTCTTCAAAAACAGGTATGGACTCCTTTCGGCGGCCAAAAGTTATGGCAGACAGAGAATCAGAAAATCAGGTCAGAAAATGAAAAGGCCCGTCTCCTTTCGTTTTGATCGAGTGATGATTTTTTTTATCAATTTCACTCTTTTCATCAAACGTGGATAAGCTTTGAACGTTTTTCGTGTGCCTTAAAACCGAGCGCGATCATATGTTTCATATGTTTCGGCCAGGCCTGGCTGCTAAGTCATTAGTCATCGATGCTTTTGTAACAATTCATCTGGATTTGTAGTTGTGTTATACTCACGCAATATTTACCATGTTCCTGAACGATTTGCACTGCTTTGTGCATCTTGAATAACAGGTGTTGTTTGCAGAAGAAGACACTGCAATGAAGGTCCTCAAAGTGCTCATTCCCGCCACGGAGCAGGTCGGATCGCACACGGTACGGAGTCAATTCGATTAACACGATGCGGAAAACCTTAAACTGATCGCTGTCACTTTGTCGCCAACGGTTTGAAATGTGTATACTGTAGTGGTTGCCTCAATGTATCTACATTATTAAGTTAAATATATCCACCTTGTGAACTGTCACGTAGATGGAAAATGTTCAAATTTACTATCGCAATCGGCTACAAAGCTAAGAAGTAGCTTGCTTTCATGATCAAGTTTTAAATTAACGCACAGTAATTTCGACATCCGTAAGTATATGACGCAAGGTCTTTTGAGGGTCAAAATTTTGTTGAAAATGTGTTACTCATATAACCGTTTCTTTTCCTTGTCATTATAATGAAACGAAAATATAACTGTGTTGATCATACAGATGCAGGATACAGATGCTACAAAACGAAAGAAAACAGACTAGAAACAATCAGAAACATTAAGCTTACGAGGTCAAAACATGTTGACTCACATAGAGTGTGAGAAAGTGAATGTCAACCTTTTGTGAAAAGGCGATCCTTCGCTGAGGCCTTCTTTAGAAGTAAAAATCACGCACAAAATATTTGCTGCAAAATAATTAGGACCTTATTGATCGATTGTTAAAATCATGTTTAGGTCTACTACATAGAGGTTTTCATCAGAGAGTACTCTTGGCTGGTGGCTAGAAGATACAGAGAGTTTTATGATCTTCATGAGAAGGTCAGTAACCTTAATAATACTCTTGAAACTTAAGTTGTTCTTATTAGAATATTTAGAATTTGTGTATCAGTTAGTATTTCCTTGTGTTATCATTCTCCCTGTCCCCATTCTCCCTCTCTGATGATGATGTGGGGAGGGAGCAAACTCAGGACCTTTTGCATGATTGTATGAGTCCTGGAAAACCTAGAAAGTCTTAAAATTTTGTTTTGACATTTTCCAGGACTGGAAAACACTGGTAAAAGGCTACAGCTCCCAGAAAGTCCTGGAAATCTGCTTAGCTCATGCAATCAATTTTTCAGAATTTACAAGGGAAGATGGAAAGTCTGAAAAAACCTTCACCAGAGCCTTAAACCTTAATTAAGAGAGAGCCTTAAGCCTTAAGCCTTAAGAGAGAGTTACAGCAACAGAAAATATTTTATATTAGACATAAAAAATTGTTGAAGAATAATCAGAACCACAACACAACTTTAAAAATGACAAAATTTTGGAAAACTGCACTCCAAATATTTCCCACATGACAGGAAATGGGATCCTGGTAGTTTTTTTTTCTTCAAAAATATTGCCCGTAATGATCATTAACAATCATAATGTATCATTTCTAGCATAGACAATGAAACTAAATCAGATATATATTAAGTTCCCTAATTCTGGTTGAAAAGAAATTAACAGACCCAAGACTCTTCTGTTATAAGTAACTTTCCATTTTTGGTAATATTTTTGCTGTGTACAGCTTGTGAAAAGTCATGGGATAGATCACTCTCTAATACCACCAAAGAAGTATTTTGGATTTCTTCAGCCTGAGTATGTGGAAAGGAGAAGGCAAGCCTTGGAAGCATACTTTGAGACACTGTTGTCGACATTTGAAGAGAACTTACCTAAAGAATTGTTGGAATTCTTAGAGATGGATAAATTTGTAAGTGTCACAGATTGATATTGTTATTGCCCTCTCTCATATCTCTCAGCTAGTTTGTGCATTGTGATTGGTCAATTCAGCAGGCAGTACATAAAAGCTAAATTTAATTTTTTTTAATTTGAAATTGCTCCCCTCTATTTGAACTCAGAGATATGATTAATAGATGACTTTTCTCAGTCGGTAAAGTAAGGACTCAGGTCTCATACCTTGTTCTTTCCCCTGGGATTTATTGCCCTTGGGCTTCGAACCTGGGCCATGAGTGTAAGTGGAAAAAACTTGGACCTTGCACTTGTTTATAAGGGAGCTGTATGTGTACTGCAACAAAAAACCAAATTTGATTGATTCAGGAAATCACAAGTGACATGATAAGTCTGTTTCTCTTTGGTCCATAGGATGTTTGTGGTGTAACTCATACTCTGGCTAAAGAATTATTTATTACTGGTGAGTGTTATTGTCACAAGGGTTATAAGCAAGAATCATTTTGGTTGCTATAGCAAGAAGAAAAATTTTGACAACATGATTTGCAGCAAAAAATGTCACTTAGGAAACTGAATTTGTTAGGTTTCATGCAAGATTATGGTAATATTCTTTTTTTCCCAGTGTTTATGGGCTTAAGTTCAAGTGAGATAACCATATGTCTTAAATATTATTTTATTTTAAATTGGTAAAATGTTTTGAGTGAAAAATTTTTCAACATAAATTTAAAATTTTAGTATGTCAAAGGTTGATGCATTTAACCCTTTACACCCAAACATTACAGGGCGTGAAATTAATTTTTTTTTCTGGTAGCCACTTGGCTCCTAAATTTTTCAAAGTGGTAGCCAATTCAAAAAAAGTTGGTCGCCATTTTTTGAGACAAACAAAACCTATCTTTATGCTGTCAGCGTACTAGATAGACCCTCCAAAATTAAGTTAGGAAAGAGATTGTTAACGTGCTACAAAGTGGACACTAGGATGGATGATATACAACCTTCAAACTCACCTAAATCCAAGATGGCGTCTAGTTATCGATCAATATGCATGTGCTGCGTTTTGGAAACAAACTTAACGAGGAAGTTTGCCGTAGATTTACCTAGTTGGTAAATCTTTTTAATTCACTATATCTCTAGGTAAGGTTATGATGAAGCATGCTAGTTGCCAATTTGGTGACTAATTTTCAGGATTTGGTCACCAAAGTGAAAAATTTAGTTGCATTGGTGCCTGTATTAGGCGCAATTTCACGCCCTGCATTAGTATCTGTATTCTCCATACTGTTCTCTGTACATTTCTCAAGGTGCCAAGAAGGAGAATTTGTTTAACAATCAAGAGCTTCTTTAGTTGCTGATCATTTCCTTTTTTCTTGTGACTCAAATGTGTGATGTGAGGGTGATATTGTAAGGAGAAATTAGATGCTGGTCACTCTTAGGGGTTAAAGGGTTAATGCTATTCTAATTTTTGTTAACATATTCATCCTCTACATCTATTAATCTATTATGCACTTTAATTTTTTCCAAAAAAAGGAGATGCAATTCTGGCAAAGGAAGAACAATTTATTCTTACACCACTTCAGCTGCACTGTATAACAAGCAGGCTTGGCATGGCTGCGCCAACATGTGGTAGGATGTTTAATATTTAATGAAAATATTGAAATATTGTGTGATCTATAATATGTTAAACTTTATAACTTTTCTGCAAACAATATCTGACAGTGATTATGGATACAATTTTTTTAGTTTTAAAATTCTGAAATATTGGCATGCATTTTTGCCAGTCAATGATACTATTATTATCACTTGACCCATATTAAGCCAGGCATGTTTTTATCAAAAAGGTATTGTTGTAAAAAAAAATGGGGCAGTAGGGCTGTATTCAATGCATGAGCAGGGCCAGAAAAAGCCATGATGGCATAAAGCCTTACAAGATACAGGACAGAAAAAATGCAAGAAGGAAAAAGGAGAAAAATGGGGGACAGGGGCATAGCCATGTTTTCAAGGAAGTGGAGGGGGGGGGGTGTCACACTGTTTCAAACAGAGGGTACTCACCATTTTTTTGCTACCTGAATATTTTAGATTGTTTGTTTGAAAAAGGCTTAAAAAGGGGATCTTAGGCACCTAACTCCCCCCCCCCTCCCCACCTTGGCCCTTGGGGGATCCTAAGGTAAATTATTGACCAAGTTGGGTGGGCCGTGCAGGACAGCAACCTTACTGGGCTAAAGCAGTTGGTGTATCATGACCTTAAGCCAAATATGTTCCCATCCAGCCTGCCCACTTAGTCAATAAGTAACTTTCACTGATTAAAGTTTTCTGAATGTGAATGCTATTTTACAGATTCCCATGTTCCACATGGTGAAATAGGCAACCTGTATGACTTCCTATATCAACTAAAACATTTGAAGGTAAACAGAAATGACTATGTGTTATTTTTTTGATCACTTTCTTTTGGTTTGTGCCTTTTTCATCTGAGGAGTATCATGTGTACAGAATTGTTTTGTAATATCATGGTATCTTCTAGGCCTCGGGCAACAAAAAGCTGGTGGAACTGAGTGACAACATGACACTAAAATGCAACCTTGGTTTATTCAAGTCTTTGAAGACCCTTGAAGTAAGTGAAATAAGAAATTGTTAGCCTGTTGGTCAGCCAGGTGGTCATTTGGCAGTTAGGTTGGCAATTTTGGTAAGTCACGCTGCTGCAGTCCGTCAGTTGCTTTGTCAGTCAGTTAGACAGTCTGGTGCTCAGTCAGTGGGTCAGACAGACAGTCAATTGGTCAGACAAATGAATGGAGGGGGTAAGTCTCTGGAGAAACTGTGGTGCTGCGTCAGTGGGAGAGTCTAACAAGGTAATTAGAATTATCAACTGAGTTGGCCACGGTAAAGAGTTTAAAAACTGTTATTTGGAGTGTTAGCCCTTCGTCAGTTGGTTAGTCAGTTACTCCACCATTTAGTCAAACAGTCAGTCATTTGGTTGTGCAGTCAGCCCTTTATCCAGCAGTTAGTTAGTCAGTTGGCCAGATAGTCTGTCCATCAATTAGTCAGACAATCAGTCAGACAATCAGTCAGTCAGCCAGTCAGACAGTCAGTCCGTTGGTCAGACAGTTAGTTAACCAGTTAGACAGTCAGTCAGTTGGTTAGACAGTCAGTTCTTCATTCACTCAGTTAGTCAGTCACTGATTTAGTCTGTCAGTTGGACAGGTGCAGTCAGTCACCCAGTCAGTCATTTATGAAGTCAGTTAGTAAGACTCGGTATTGGTTTCTTTGACCACTTACAATCAGTTGGCCTACATATGTCCATTTCCATCGTATTCAGATTGACAGCTGTGAAGTGGAGCCTTTTGAGGGACTCTGTTTTATACAAAGCCAGATAGAGAAGCTTACAGTTCATCACTCAATCCACTTGCTGAAAGTAAGTAGATTGTAATTCATTGCAGACGTTAAGAAGAGTTGATTTTGAGACCAAGGAAGTCAAGTGGTTTACATCTTTACACGATCAAAATTCGTGGCATTTCTTGAAGTTTTAGCGTTTCGGATGAGCTTTTATTAAAGGGCGGAGTTTTTCGAAGGTGGCGATCTTTTTGCGTTTTCAGGCAAAATGAAGACAAGCGAAGGCAAAGGCGGGTCGAGCGCAAGAGGCGAGACACGCACCTCAGGCGAGAAACGCGCGAGGGTATGCGCGCACGAAATACTTTGCTTCTTCCCTCGCGCGTTTCTCGCCCCTCGCGGTTGCCTCGCACTTTTCTCATGCTTGGCTATTTCTTGATTCATGCTTATCTCCGCGCGCATGAAAAATAGCCCTCTGTCGGTAATATTTGTTTTATTTTTCATGTGCAGGACATACTAGTCGATGATGAGATTTGGGAGCAGGGTGTTCTGGAGACAGTGGAGGTAGATGGGTCATCGTCTTTGACTTCAACGTCAGACTTCCGGGCATGGACAGCTCTGAACGATGCAGATTTTAGTCGGAATGACCTTCCATATATCGACGAATCAGTGGTAAATGCTGCGGCATTCTATGAAATTATTTCTTAATCATGTTTTGTTTTAAATATTTTACAGCAATAATGGTGTTTTGATGACACACCAACTAAAGGTAAAAGTTTAAATCTTTCTTCAAGATTACTTTGCGTCTTTGTTCTCGTAGTATGATCGTTTGATTGTATTCTACGCTTGGGGGGTGGGGCGGTCCAAATCGGCCAAGGAGGTTCAGGTAAAGGGGAGGCCAAATCCGCCGGGACACCGCCTACCATGGACTCTGGGCCGGAGTTCATTTAACTTCAAAAACGTTGCAATAGGAACTGATACTCTAATCATCCAATGATTGTTTTCTATTCGCCTATTTCTTGATAGGTTTTGTTGCCAAATGTCACATGTTTGAATCTCAGTTGCAATCAGATTGACGCTATAGAACATCTTCAGGTAAGTGAATATTAAGAAAGAATTTAATCATATTATACGAACGGAGAACGAAGAAAAAAAAAATTCCCTTTTTAGAGGATTCGAATGTCAGACCTTTGAACTTGATCGTGAACCACTACCGATGTCATAGCCAATAACATCATGGCTAAACACGAACTGGACTTATAATGCTTGGATGGCAACAACTCTTCACTTTACTCTGATAACGACTTCTGCTCAGGTTTGCGAAACGTCGGTCACCACTACCGAAAAAAGCCTTTCTCAGGACTATCCTCACCTGGACGATCGGATTTCACGATCGAACGAGAGTTTATTTATAAGTTAATTTATGACCGAAAGTTGCTTTAAAGTTATTTCCCGTGACCCCCTTTTGATATTTGCACAGGGTTTTCCGAGTGAAATTTAGTAGCACGATAATAATCTAAAGGAACAGTGAAGTATTCTCTCATTATTAGCGCTGTGGGATACTCGTTTTTCCGCTCGTGAGAAGATTTTAGACGAGTCAGAGAGGGTTTTGTTGGAGGTCTGGCACTACTACAGTGCTAGACCCCCGGCAAAGCTCTCCTCGTCTCGCTTTGCTAAAAGGCCTCATAATTTCCCGCGAGTAGAGCTCACGCTTGTGCTGAAGCGTTAGTAATGAGGTTCTGCTCGCAAGTCTGAATGAAAATTCATATGTCAGGTTATCAAACTTTAGCTGGAGAACTCTGCATGGAAGACAGGGAATTCTTCGATCTCTGCTGCCTTCTGAAAACCTTTCTTACAGAATTGTTGCTTTGTTCTTTCGATTAAGGCCTTGTCAAATCTGGTCGAGCTGGATTTGTCCTACAATAAAATCGCAAGTCTTGGAAACAACTTGAATACAAGGCTTGGGAATATCAAGAAGTTAAATCTGGCAGGAAACGAACTTGATAATGTGGAAGGTAATGATATTACAATTATATGTATTTTCCATGCGGTTCTCTTTACATCTGCTAAGGTGCTGACAAGGAGAATTTGTTTAACAATCAACAGCATCTTTAGTTGGTGATCATTTCCTTTATTCTCATGACCTTAATGTTTGATTCAAGAGTGATATTGTAAGAAGAAATTAGATTTTAATCACTCCTAGGGTTTAAAGGGTTGGATACATCGCTAAAGTTAAATTATTATTTTTGTCGTAGGTAATGAACTTGCTCTACATTTGTGTCATAAAGCCGGTTAAATAAGCATTTCCACAAAATAATTTTGCATGCAGGTAATCTCTGCACTTGCTGCATTAGGATAGACATTGCTTAATTGTAAGAAAGAGAAAACAATAAAGGGTCACTGTGCTCATTTGCCAGAAAATGACATTTTAATTCTCTGGTGAGCTCCGACCACAGAGAAAAAGCCGCAATTCTTAATATGCCCGCTTGTTACGTGTGAAATTATGCACAGTAAGAAGATATGCAATACGTTACAACAGAATGACCTTCAGTCGCAAACAATTGCAAGTAGAAAAAAAAAGTGGCGGCCAGAGACCAAAAAAGCACCATAATTGATGGCAATCAATCCCAGTACATGCGAGCAATGCATTATGGGTTATAAGGATTGCTTGAGATATCACCTAAGTGCTCACATGAAATTCTCTCACTTGCAGGCCTTGACAAGATGTATTCCTTAACAGATCTGAACCTCAGCGAGAATTACTTCACAGACGTCGGTACCGTGTTGACGTTAGGGGAATTACCGTGCTTGGAAATCCTGGATTTCAGAGATAACGCCATGACAAGGGAACCCCTCTACCGTGTCAGGGTGTTCACGGCATTTGATGACCGCGCTGAACAGGTTGATAAGTCTTTTAATAACTTACGTTGAATTGCTATCGATCGATTTTCGCCTGATTGTCGCTCAGTAGATCCAATTTAAAAAAAATTGATTTTACTAAGGAAAAATGAGAGTTCTGTGAAGACATGCACTTAGCCGACCTTAAGTAAGGTTTTGTGTATGGAGCAATATTTGATTGGATGTCGAAAGAAATCTAAGATTGCATTGGTTTTGCTTTACTTCGCTCCGTGATTGGTTTAGAAAACTTGCGCCACTCTCTCAATCAATAAGATGCAAAATGAAAACCAATTACGACTTGCACTTTTTCCCGCGCTCTAGGCCGTTTGGTTGTTTTTACTTTGGGTTCTCATTGGCTCTTACCGGTATTGTACTTTCATCTGATTGGCTGTTGCGATAACACTGGTGTCGGTTTTACGACACTCAATCGAAAAGCGCTCTATTTGGTCGATGGAGCAGGTTTTCTCCAACAATCAAGGAAGGCAGTGAGGCAAACTACTGCAAACCGGAATTACTGTAAACCCTCAATTGAAACTCTTACTATCAGCCTTCCAACTTTGTTTGATTCCTACGCTTTGTCTTGTCCGTGATCAGCTTGAACTTGATGGTCAGCACCCAACAAGTAGAGAAATGACCAAGATCCGTGAGTTACTCCAAGAAGAGCAGAATTTCGAAATTATTAATTATCCAACTCCACCACAGTACTCAGTATCGAAGAGAGGAAACAAGAAGGTACGATAGTATATAAACAAATAGTATCTATTGTTTTAATTTGTTTGAGTTATGTGCCTGCCTGACTAAATGTCTTTAGGAATGTATAATTTGTTTGCAAATGAATTATACAACTGAAAATTTACTCTTTCAATGTAGTTTCTTACTCATGGAGATCCATTTTTGGTTTGATTTTTAGGGCAGAAGTATCGACAGAGTGATAGCTCTTGACTCCGAAACAGAAACGCAATCCAGTACACCCATAACAGGTACAATTACCTCTTAATTCCTAAGATTGTTTATTATCCACACCAACTGCTACACATTCTCTGGTAAATAAGTGACGAGAATTTGGTGTTAGATCAAGATAACTTCTACCCGATAAGTTATAGCATTCTCGCGACCTGTTTGCTGAATAGTGTATGGATACTGTGGGAAGAGGTTACATGTTAATCACTTCCGGGAGTTGAAGATTGAAGGCTTGGGGAGAGGGTATGAGGGTGAGTTATCGTCAGTTGTCGTAAACCTAACTCATGAACTCATTGCTTATGTCTATTGTCGTCGCTCACCTTACAGAGTCCAAATCGTCTATGGACGAATCAGACGCCGAGTTCCGTTCTCGAGTGGAGAAAATTCGTCAGATCGGTGGAGATGCATGGCTTACGTTATATGACGAGGTACACTCGGAAGAAGAAATGACACAGGTTTGTGCGCACTGCAGGCTCATTCGCTAAAGTATCGGAAATTCCAAAGCAACTTGAAATTAATTATTATCATAAAAACTTCTCAAGTAAGCAATGATAGCTGATGGGCCACAAGTACTGGGAAGCGTTCGTAAATTAACATATTGAGTCACGGTTGTTTTTCATTTTGCATCTGGTGTTGTGAAGAAAAATCAAAGCAATCATTTCGGATTTCGGTTTAAAATTACTCTAACAGAAGTATGATAAATATTTACGTCAAGGCTTATAGATGTTATTTTTTCTTCAGTTCCAACAGAACGGCGATATCTCTTCGACAGGCGAGAGAAGCCCTAGTGAACCCGTAGGAGATCAGCAGTCTCCCAAGCATGACACGATTAGTGGAACTTTTGAGAGTCCTGACAGAACCACAGAAGTAATTGGTCTAACCACAGAACAGGTTAGGAGTGGCAGCTTCTCAAAGCTGGCGTTTTTTAGTGAGTAGAAGCAAGCGCAAGGCAAACACCAGGCAAACGCGAGGTAAACGTCAGGCGAGCGCGGAGGACGAGATAATGCAACAGGAGGAATTCCCTTCTGCTTCTCACTGATCGCAGCTTCCTTCTTAAGCAATATATGCTTTAGTGGAGACTATACAAACGATTGAATTTGACGTTGTCATTTAACTCATTCCTTTTATCGCTGCTGATCAGAGAACTGCAGGCGCACGGAGGGAGAATGAAACCCACCCCAGTCGTCTTCAGTTTGGTTTTGCACCTGAGTTGGAAAAACTGGTTCATGACAAAGTGGAATCAAGTGCGGATTTGTATGTAATCTTAGATACTTCTAGACTGTAATGTCGTGTAGAGTGGTCTCCATTTGAGTTTCGTAACGCTAAAAAAAATGTAATCACAACGGTCTTAAAGAAAAAAGGTAACATACCAGGGAGATACTGGGATGTCAACGGTGATTCATGTTATTGGCTTCAAATTGGCGCCAAAACGCGAGTGACCAAGTCACGTGGGATTTTAGTTTCGGGTCTGATTGGTTAAGAGGTTGGCATGATGTTTCCAGCAGACCAGTCATTTTGAAAAGTGAAGCAAGACGAAAGTGATACTGAATTGTCTCTGAAATCCTAATTGGAAATTGTTTCATGGACATTCAGTGGGATAAACATGCAAAATTCCTGTCCGGTCATCGGAAGTTAGGACATGGCCCAGTCGAAAGAAACGTAAATCTTTTCTCAAAGAACGAACTGGATCTCCATTTTTTTTAAAATTGTGTCCAAGGTATAATGTCGTGTTATATAGAAAGTTTCTCAACTTTCAACAACTGTCGCGGAAGTACTAAAACTTTCATTAATTGGAAAATTCAGATCACCACCTCATATTTAACAAGAACGTGAGTAAAACAAAAAGACAATAAATGAGCAAAAAGAACGAAGTAAATTCGCATTAACTTTGACTTTCTCAAATTACATTTTAAAGAAGAGATCAGATGGGGTTAAGGGCTTATTTGCAAGTGTCCATCCCTCTGAAAATGATCTTAATTCAATCGTGTAGTGGAGTGTGATTTGTATTTTTCGGGAATCATCCAGGAAGTCTTTATTTTGTCGCCTATGCTTATTTCTCAGTAAATTGAAGCCAAAAGCTTCCATAAATCCTTCCATCAAGCGCTTTTATTAATCGTCAAAAAGAAATTTGAAACACCGTATTATAAAGCTAGATTCTGTAACAAACAGCGAAGTAATAAACTTTATTTAAATGTAGGACTTCAGGCACATATATGGTGGAAGTCGACGGAGAGGCGCACAATGAAGGAAGTACAGAGGAGAGAATGGTTGGAGTGGACCTTTCCAAAGGGGTCATTCTCGAGATACAGATAACAACTGGGAAGACTTTTGCCAAACATAACTTGGGTAGGAATTCAGTTTTATGGGAATGTTACGCGATCTTGAATGGAGTCATTGGAACACCGTTGTATCTTTAAATGGAAAGCAATACCTCAATAAGTTTTCATCCCTCAATATTTGAAATGTAGCTGTTTGGGGGATGTGACCCGTGTACAAAAATTGTTTTGGGGGAGGGGAGGGGAAAGAAGAGGAAATCAAGAAAGTAAATTACGTTGCTTTGAAATTCTTTCTTGGGTAAGAATTCAGTTTTATTGGAATGTTAGGCGATCTTGAATAGAATCATTGGAACATGCCTGTATCTTTAAATGGAAAGCAACATCCCAGTAAGTTTTCATCCCTCAATATTTGAATTGTAGCTGTCTGGGGCATGTTACTCGTGTACAAAAATTGTTTTGGGGGAGGGGAAGGAAGAGGAAATCAGGAAAATGAATCACGTTGATGTTAAATTCTTTCAATAGGTGTCAATTTTAGGCTTGTGCGCAAAAGTTGTAACCTTTTCATGTAAAAGCCATCAGGTCAAGAGAGCTTTGCTGTACTCTAAACGACAGCAAATCGTGAGATTTCGCCCGTTTCTCTTTCTTTTTTTGAAGAGGACATCAGCAGTGTTGACATTTTGGAACTGCATGACGCCTTCTGTGTCGACATCCGGGACATATTTTCCAAGGAATGGCGACGTCATTTTGCAGATGATAGCGATAATTGTGTCCACAACAGAGACTATCGTCAAGTGGCGAGGTATCGCATGCGTTCAATGGAAGATGCCGCGGAGCTGTTTGCTCTGCTTTACAAGTTTATCACTGAAAGGTAGTGACTTCTTTTTTCGCCTTTTTTGGTTCTCCTTCCGCTATTGTGTTGTATCGCTTCCGGTTTCCGTTCCTACAAGTGACCAAGTACTCCTCCCTGGATGAAATGCCAATCCATCTCAGGCTTTGTAACACTTTCAAATATTCCGCTTTCGCCGTCCGTATGGTAAAAGAACTGTCTTCCGAGAACTGTGGTCGAAGTCGGTATTTTTTTAAAATAAATTTTGAACGGACCTAGGCGTCTTTTAAATTTAGTTTTGCAGCTATTTTAATGAATATTACATCGTCTGTAGATCAATAGAGAGAGAAATGTTTTTAATTCTAATTCGTTTCTTTTTGAGGTGAAAAATCATGGGACCAACCTCTGTTTCTTCCTTTTCAAGATTTTTTTGTCATTGTATCTTGAATGGAACATGTTATTTTATGTTATGTTGTGTTGTGTTACGTTACTTAAGTTACGTTATGTTATTTGACGATATGTTATGTTACGTTATGTTATGTTCTTAGGTCCTCAAAGGATGCCATTCCAAACGTTCTCACCCAGGAGCCCCTTGCAGAAATCTTCCCGGCGAACATCATAGAATGGCCCAACCCATTAGGAGTACATCAAGATCTTCTGCACAAATATTTCGACGATTTCCTCCAAGAACCTGACAAGAAACAATCTGTAAATTACACAGAAGCAAATTCTTTGGACACACACCGTATACAGAGGGTTCAAAGCATTTACCAGACGCTCCACGCCGAGTTCATAGACGTGGGGTGTTTAAGGCATGATCGCTCTGGGCCCTCCTCTGAGATGGCCCGTCTGATTTTGTGGTCTGGCTGTCTCCCGTATGTATACCCAGACCACGAGCTTCCTATTTGCCTTCTAATGACAAATGTCAACATTTATTTGTTCCATTCGTCACACTTAGAATCACCTGAGCGTATCCACACGTTAGCAAGCTATAGTGATCTACGAGATGTCTTGCATTGTTTCTATAGCTTCCCAGTGCGGGAACTAAATGAAGTGGTCTTTGGTTTGTACGATCAAGGCTTCAGACTGGAAGTAAAACTCGATGGGCCTCGAGGCACATTTACCGTTATCACTCGCGACGCCGAGAAAACGGACAAATTTTTAGGAACATTGAGAGATGTGCTCGGGGAGCCCTTGAATGAGGAGCATTCTGATGTTCCTCCGTTTAGGAGACAATTTTCATCCGAGAGTCTTCCAAAACTCACTTTTCCGACCGAGGACAAAATTGACAAATTAAAACTAGAACTTGCAAAATTCGGCAAGGCTTCTTCTTCTGAAAACCAGCATTTGCTAATGTACTCTATCGTCCGAGAAATTCCCGACTGTGCCACGCTGAATGTGCAGGAAAACGTAGATCTCACGAAGATGCTCCGAAGCTTGATCGTGACAAACTCGGAGATCTATCTATGCGACGAGGATCATGTGCATTGGCCGCTGCCCTCGTTCGTGCGGGCGCCGCCGTCAACCCCTCAGTGGGTGGTTACTAAGGCACAATGGATCAGTAAGATCGTCGGGCTTGAAGTGTTTGAACTTAAGGGTAATGTTTGTGAATTTTTCGGCGAGTTTGGGCTCTCGCTGATCTTCGACTGTGATGAATCGGCAGCACAGTCTACGGGCGAACAACATTCGTGGCACTTAATTTTCCGAGCCGCCGATGAACGCACGCAGCTTCAACGGTCGCTGTCACAGGTATGGAAGGACAACTTTCAAGCCGATCTCAAAATCACGCACTCAAAGCCAAAGTCTTTCCCAGTCCTTCCAGAGAAAAAGGATGGAAAAGGGCTCCTTGAGCCCACTTCTCCGAATGGTGTACAAACACCCGTAGGTACCCCGGTGGAGTCGAAATTTAAAAAGACCCATCGGAGGGTGGGGTCGGATTTTTTACCCATTTTCAAACCAAACATGTTGAATAGCTTGGAGAGCTTAGTCGCCCTCGATAGAAAAATCTTGGACGGTTTTTTTCATAAATGGATTTCGCAGAAAGAGGAAAACGAAAGTGAAACACTTCTCCATGTTTTATGGACTGGCTGCACCCCGTATCTGTTTCCGTCGCTTGAATTCAAAGTTTGCATTTTGTTAAGCAATTTGTATTTGTACATTTTGGCGGATAAAGAACACAAAATCTCCATCAACAAACAAAAAGGAATCAGGTTGAAGATTTCAGAAGATACCGACTTCAGTGATGTTAAACCGACGATCTGTTTTAATTTCATCCCGATAACCCAACTCAGGCAGGTTTGCGTGGGTTTGTTTGATCAAACATTGAGAATCGAAACAGAGTCGCGGAAGGACACGTTTACTTTAGTTACACGAGATTTCAAATTGACGAGTACTTTTCTAGAGAGACTAGGCGCGATTTTGTCGTCAATACATCGTGGTGATTCATCGCCTGCGTCGAGATCTGACACGATGCCGACGAGCATCTACGACTCGCAGTCAACTGCTGATAATGATCCGAGCGATTTTCCGAGAGCAGATTATCAACACACGAACGGTGGTGTGCGCTTCGTGTATCCGAGCGATGACACGTTGGATATTCTGAAGGATGCCATCGCTGAGTTCAGCCGCCAGTCAGTTCATTGCCTCGAACTCAACCATGTGGTCATTTTGGTGTATCTCTTGGTCTTCCACGAGACAGAAACGGCTCGCGAGGAACCCCGCACTCTCGTTATCATGGATAAGTCTCTATGCCTTTGCATCGAAGATCATGTTAACTACCCGCTGCCGTTATTCGCCACGGGACTTCCCGAGAACCCGCAATACAATGTGCAAGACTTGCGTGACATCCAGTCACTGTCACGTGTTGAATTCAGTGACTTCAACTCGTGCGACTTTACAATGGTTTTCTCGCCGACGCGACCTCAAGACGATGATGCACCAGATGGCTTTGATTCAGCGAGTATGGGTGAGTTGTGTGTCATTACACATCACTTGCCAGATCCAGATGAACGCGATATTTACTGGAAAATTGTTGCTCAGACTTACGAGGAAAAAGAGAAAGCTATGAGTCTGATCTGCAAGCTCTGGGCTGATATTCATGGCGGAGCTCTACCTGTTATGAAAGCTAAAGGGTAGGAATTAAAATGCCACAAAATTAAACGCAGCTTAACGGTTTCAAACAGAAATGGAAGAGGCAGCTGCTCTTAAATACTGAGAAAGTGACATAAATTGGGACAATGAGACAATTTCCGCTCAACACATTCAATCAATGCAAACCAGAGTGGAAAATTTGGGAATCAGAAGGACAATTCTTCAGTTGCCGTGGTTAAGAAATCACTTTCATGTGCCAGGTATTTTCAAATTTTTCCCTCGTTGAACGAGCGAAAAACCGGCCATGATACGAATAGAGAGATCAAAAACTGTAATGTTTGACACCGAGGTGGCGCAATAGACAACGAATGACACTGTTAACCATACTAGCAATGTACATATACTTTTTTTATCTCGTTGATAAGCTGCGAAACATGGCGCTATTTTAAACAGATTGTTTCAAAACTTTTGCAATTGAGATACAGGTAGATCAGTTCCCATACTCGAATTTGTTACTATTGTAAGGGTCTGTTATATTATCTGTGGATGTACTTTTGGAAATAAGAGAGGTGTATAGAATTATATTTATCTGTATTTGTTACCAAAGCACATTTATATTCTCCATAGTTTTGTATGTTTATTGCTATCAATTCAAATTACATCTGATGAAATAGAGAACTTTTAGTAAGATAAAAATTTAAAAAATTGTAAACATATTTTTGATTTGTCTCAGATAAATGGTTAATAGTTATTGTGTTCACTCATAATGCGCGGGAAATGTTGGATTAACTGTCGTGGAAGCAAAATATCACAACAACCTATCAGAGCGAATGTAAATAATATCACACGATCGCTCAAAATGAAATTCTGGCATCTGTCTGTGTTAAGGGCGGGCAAAGTCATTATGTGGGCGAAACATCTCGGGCTCGATGCATCAGAGCTTGGACAGGTTGGAAGAAAACCAGACGAGAACATCGTCGGTCATGTACGAGTATCATGTCTTATTAGCCTGACGGAACTGAATGTTCACTCCGAACTTTGCGGAAGTCATACAAACGGAGGACAACACCATCGAGAGGAAGGTACAGGAGGCTGTAAAGATCCAGGTGAGAAGTCGTCCTTTAAAAAGACGAGTGGCCTGAGCTTCCAAAGATATACGAAACCGTAACCACTTACTTAAAGGGACTGATGAAGGTTGATGGATTTGAAGAAAACCAGATCGTCGCTCATATGTAAACATTCCGTCTCATCAGCCGAATGGAACTGAATGTTCAGGGACTGATGAAGGCTGATCGATTTAAGACGAAGTATTTCCTTAAAAAAAAGAAGTACGTTCCAGGCACGGTGTGTTTTCAGAACGTGGAATGAACATTTTTGCTTCCAATTACACTAGTTGTTCGCTCTCGATTTCTATGCGCGATAGTCGATTCGTGCTTCGCCCTCCTCGGCCATCATGCGATAGAGATCTCGAGCTCACAATCTTCTGGGTAAATGTTAGGTTTCTAGTCGATTGCTTAAGTTTTTACCTTTATACAAGACGTGGTGTGTCTAAATATTTTATGGGGAATTTTCTTTATCTGCCTCAGCTGGCAAACTGAGACACACCTCAAAAGTTTTGCGCAGAATTTTAAGGGAACAATTAAACAGCCCCTCTCAAGCTAAATGTGCGAGATAATACATTATGAAAATTCATAGAAGGAAAAAAATGTAGAGAGAAGAAAAACCGAAAACTATTTGTACTCAAAGCTTATTTAATCATGGTTTTCCGATTAGGTTGTCTATAACACAAACTGGATGAATGCAACCCAGCCTTTACAAGACTCGCACGTGCGCAGACGTTTGACCACCGTTCGACTTTATCTATGTTCATCTCAGGCTTAATCAGTTAAAAATCTAGCCGATAACAAGAACTTAGCAATAACAAGCTGCTTATTCATTTAATGTTTTAAACGATATACGTTGTACACTTTCATTTAATATAAAACAACATTATTTGGCTAAAACCCAAACATCGCACCGAGCTATATCATCATTCAAAAGTTTCTTTTTAAACAAACCGTGTGCTAAAGCACACATCAATTAATTGTTATTTCTTGAATGTTTTCATAAAACTATCACAGATTAATTCTTATATTACATCCTATGACAATTTGTGCGGTTCATTCCTACTGAACCTTAGATTATAAGCAAACAAGTGGATTTGAATTAACACTATATCGGAATATATAGATCATGAATGGTTCTCAGTAGTACCTTTAGGTAACACCCTTGAAAGTGCGCCAATGTTTTTTAAACTTTTATTTCTTAGGTGGGTTCATTAGCCACCCATTTCAGACGTATTAATGATGATTAGTAAGTAGACCCCTGAATAAACTCTAAATTTGGCGCAATCCCGAGATGATGTGAATTTTTAGGAAACCAGAAGTAATGGAAACTTGAGACATCGTCCCTACACGTGCCTGCTTGTTAAAGCACAATATTTCGCCCCTTTCCATTGGTTTATTCACGACAATCCTCGTCCAGTTACCAAATCCCTGTTATTCATCGAAAAATATTTGGCAAATCTTTAGTTTTCTTCCCATCTCGTTCCAGTGTCACTTTTCTATCCACTTCCTCTTGTGGAATAAAGGCAAAAAGAGATATAGAGCTTAGGAACGAATATGCCGTCTCATAAACACTTCCCGATAGTTTTAATATTTACCTATAGCTTGGTAACTGAAATGAAATTCTGCGCTCTGGTAAACGGGTGTCAGGGTGCACGTGGGATGGTGATAAATTCATTAGGACGATAGAAATTTAGGATTCACCTAAGCTGTTGCAGAGCATTTTACATTTGCGTTCTCCACATCGGAAAGGAGCTTTGTTAGATGAAGAACATTTAAATTAATCAGCATCTTATTGTATCATGTCAATATGGCATTCATTCAGAATCAACGTAATTTAAAATAAATATTCAAATATTTAGTTCTACTTGGTAACCGTCACTGCACTGGAAGTCCTTCTCGTGGTTAATTTACGAAGTTGTTCTAGTTGGCGCTTTCCAAAAAAACTGACAACCGAAGTTCAGTTGTTCAGGAAAACGTGGTACGAATTCTCTGTCCTCCTTCCTTGATTTGAAATAATATTGTTCCCTGACTCTAAAAGTTGTTCACATTAACAAAGCTCAGGGCTCAAAACCAGTTATTCCGTCTAAGTCTGTTCAAGCGACGAGTTTAAACTTTCTATCTGAAGTTTGTAGAACTAAGTAATCACTTGCTCTCATTAAATGAACATCTCGTCTTATTCGTGGGGTTTTATGGTAGTTTCTCCTGAAGAGATTGACGCAGCAATCCTTTTTTAGCAACTCTGAATCTCGATGACTGCTATCTGGCTTGTAACCAATGAAAGCTAATGATGAATAGTAAATGTGAACACAGAAGTAAAGTCCCTGGACTATCAGTGAAACTTCCCGTCGACTTTGTCCTTCTTGCCTTTATATTTTCTGCAAGGAAGGAAATTATATTTTTATTTTAAGTCGCTATGGAATCCAGTCTGTTTGCTGCGAAAAATTTAAGCATCCACCAAGTGAGTAATTAAGCCCGTCAGTCGGTCGGTTGTATAAGTCGCTTAGTTTGTCTCAGTGTCTGTCAGTCAGACAGTCAGTTCATAAGTCAGTTGGTCAGTTTGTCAGTCAGACAGTCAGTCGATAAGTCAGTTGGTCAGTTTGCCAGTCAGTCAATCAGTCAGCGATCAGTCAGTCAGTCAGTTCCTTAGTCAATCAATCAATCAGTTGAGCTTTAGAAATTCTCTATGGTGGCCAATTGACAATATCAATTACGATGATAGGGAAACTCATTGACCATAAAAATAAAATTTTCTCCTCTCTCGTGACTTGTTTGTCTAAATAGCCTTCCACACCAACCATTGCAAACACAATTGAGACAAACTCGAATGAGATAAAAAGAAAAATTTAATCACACTTCCAAAACATTTCCTGCATTTTACGTTTTCAGTTAGGCGTTTCGATAGGATCTGGGTTCTGCGATGCGTTTTCGTATAGGAATTTTCGGTTACTTCAAGGAGCGGAACGGTGAGTAGCTCACTTTTGTTTCAACCCATAGCTACCGTTTTACACATTATATGAGACTTCTGTTTTGTACGAAACGTGAATTATCATTTTATCATCTCTTCAGACCAAATAACACGATCACTTTCATTTCTTACTTTTTTCCTGCTGTGACTTCCTGTGATCTCGGACCCAGTATGTAGTGTCCACCATGTACTATTTTAAAAGCTGCCAACTGAAAATGATAGATGTGTCCTTTCTCCAGATCAAAAGCGATTTCTTTTCTTCTTCTTTCTTTTGCAACGTCGACAGTATGTATATCCCTTCGAGAACTCCAGTAAAAAATCTGAGGGAAATATCGACAGAAACCATGATTGAGGCTGATCGACATGCAACCTTACTCCTGAAAGAATTTTTCTTTTAAAGTATTAGATTTACACTTTCTCTACCAAGATCTTAATAGGAACTCATTAGTACGTCTCCTTACTGTGCTCCATTCAATTATTATGATGTTAATTTAAAGAATTTGGTATTAGATCATCTAATACCCCCTAATTGATATTTTTCTTTATTCTTATCACTTATTTGCTTGATTTGGATCATGAAATAATTCAAATAGTACGCGCGCTCTGATTGGCCATAAAACCAGTTTACATGAGCGTATGCAAACACGGTTTTCGTTCCTCTTTCATTAGTATTTATAAAAGAAATGTAAAATTGGGAGCTCGATAAGCTGGAAACCACTCCGCTTTGCGTCGTGGTTTCCTACGCTTATCTCGTGTTCTCCCAACCTCCCGCGTGTTTACATCAGGCTATGTAAACACGGAACCATTTTACATTTCTTCATTGGTACCGTGAGGAGAAATCTGTTTTGGTCGCTAATGCGGGTTAAAGGGTTAATACATTTATGCTTGTGCTTTGCTTACCCGGAATCCTTCTATGTCTTGCAGGGAACTTCTCCAGTTCAAAACTACCTCGTTGTTTTGGTTGTCAAAATTTGCTGTCACATTTTGGGGAGATATTTTAGGTGCTGAAAGGAAAAAAAGTTGTAATATAGAAATATGCTACTTCTGTTATATACACATGCAAGGTAATGATTCTCACTCTTAAAATGCTTAAATGTTTTTGAAAGGGCATTCTGCGACAAAATGTTGGAGTTCTGAAACTTTTTATTAAAGTGATATGTTTTTTTTGCAAGGATTGATGTACTGATGAGTGTCAACGTGGCGTAGCATTTGTAATGTTCAGTAATAACTACCCATGAGAAAACAGGAAAGAAATTAAAGGTAAATTACTTCACAAGCTTTACTTTCATTTTAGAATTTAAGGACGGGGGTTGGGGGTGGAAGGGGAGGGGGGGAGGCAGGAAACCTGTGACCCTGGAAAACCCCCAAATGCCGAAGGTCCTTGGTGTTGGACCTTCGAACTGTACTCTGTATATTTGGTTGATGTGCCTTTTTAGAAACAAATGGTATTTTCAACATTGGATTTTTTTAGTTAAAGATAAGATTGGTTTGTCTGGTCATTTATTGGTCAAAGGTATTACTAACCTGTTGTGAGATCAAATTCTACAACCAGCGGTGGACCTGCCCCGATTCTGTTGATTGCCAGAACTGAGAATCTGTACCTCGCCTGCAGGTTGAGCAGGGGGAGTCTCATTTGTGGATTACTGTTGTTTGTCTTTCCGCTCATTGTCATTTCTGTTAGTGTTTCTTTCTCTATCGTCATCATGTAGTCAGAGATGATGCCATTAGCTCTTTCAGGTGGGCTCCACTGAAGTATTATGAAGCTTTGGTTGTGGATGGTGAGGGACAGCCCTCGCGGTGAATCTGGTACTGGAAACAACATAAAAACAACGTAAGGTGTTGCCACACACTACTTGTAGTAAGTAATGAAACAAGTTCACGTAAATAGTTTTTATCATTTTGATCCACCCTTGTTCAACATTAGATTTAAAAGGTATGAGTTTAAGTGTTTAAAAGTTAAAATCATGGTAACTCAGAGATTCATACAAGAACTGAGATGCCAAGGAAAAAAAGACCAGAATTTATTTTAGCTCAGTAGCATGTTTAGTAAATAGATGCATGCATACTTCTAGACGCAACAAGTGTGCAGACTCTAAAAGCTATTGTGCTAAATGAAAATTAAACACTGCTATTGTATAAACTGCTACTGCTAAATAACAATTCTCGTCTTTGCAAGGACGATGTACGAGACCAGAGAATCAAGAATTAAGATCAAGGGGATAAACAGTCATTTTTGTAAACAAAGGCAGGGATTAATGTGTACTAACAACGTTCTGGACAAAGAAACCTTTGTCCATTTTCCTGGCTGCATAATCCAGTATAATTATTGGTGCCATTTAATTCTGTGCAAGTGTGAATATACAACTTTAATTCAGTGAGTGAAAAATTATTAAAAAAAAAAAAAAAAAAACCAAAGCAGAACAAAGAAATAAGTGGACTAAAAACTCAAAATTAAGATATCTCCGGGTTCTTGGTGGCATTTGAAACTGTTTTCATATTCCAGCTTGTTCTATCTGGAATTACTTTCTTTACTTTGATGTAGTAAGTTATCAGCGTATGCTTTAGCTTGAGATGATCAATACCAAGGACTTACTTGATTCAGGTGTTGTTAAAGGACCTATGACATTACTGGCTGGTCCATCACCCATTCTGTTGTAAGCAACAACTTGAAATCTGTATGATGTGTAAGGCTGCAGATGTAAACTGACAGACGTTTCACTAGTTGACTCGACCTCAGCTTGGTAGGGAGTCTGAACGCTCGGCGCTTTCCAGAATATACACCTGAAATGAAAAGGAAAAAAATTGGGTACCAAATTGCCAATAAAAGTCATTTGCACTTGCATTTATTCCTTGAATAACTGTTTCTTGATTTGGTGCAGATTTTTATCTGAATACAGGGATGGTTTTTAAGTCAAAGTTTATCGTGAAGCATGGTTATAACCTTCTCAGGAGTTGTTTCTAAATCGTGTATTATAAACCTAGTTTGTGATAGCTGATGGTAAGTTTTGGTAAGATGCTATTGGCTGCAAGGCTCGAATGGTGTAAGTCCGTCTCGATTAGGTCGTTCTGTTCGGTTCGTTTGTATTGTGCATGTCTTGTGTAGGTCGTTTGTGTGGTATCGATAGTTGTTGAAATCTATTGGGAGGAGTCTGTTCTTAGTCAGTCAGTAAAACAAACTTTCTATTAAGTTCCGACATATATTCAAATCGTTACTATGTCAAAACGTTGCCAGATGTTACGCATGACCAGAATAAATATCGGATGAAAACACCACAACAGCATGATGAAGGACATGTTGCTTGGGTGATAAAGTGAACACGTAACTCTACGACAACTCGGTGCCAGCATTGTAACCTTAGTGTTTGCTAGCCTACATTTGTTGTGAACAGGAGACCATTGTTAGCTGACGCGTTTTAACATTTGGCAACAGTATTATCACCGAAGAAGTTACATGTCACCAGAAAGGTAGCACACATGACCATGTGCTACATTTACCAAAAATAGTTTCATCTTTTCATTTGTTTGCTTAAGCTTGCCACGACAAACAAAACAAAATGAATTGAAAAAGACAAATAGAACATAAAATCAATTTAAAATGAAAAAAAAGATGGATAAATTACTTACCTTGTACCCTAACAATTTGCCACGGGCTGTCTCTCTCTTATCGTGGACAACCGTCCATGTTGCATAAGCTGAATTTGGAGATGTAATACGGACATCAAGATCCCTGTGGCTCCCACCGGCACTGTAGCATCGAAATAAAATGCATCAGCAATTCAGTATGATTTAGTATCTGATTGGTTAATCAACACTCATTTAGATTGGTTCTTACATATGATCTTATGGAAGACGACGCGTAGATGACGCCACCATTAGAAACGTTCTCTTTTTTTAATATAAAACAAATAGATTCCGTGTTACCGTACGAATGTTCAGTCGACTGATAACCAAAAGTCTAAAGGTGGTGACATTTGTTACGGCATTTGTATAACGGTGTCTAGACAACGTCACAAATACTTCAGACAATTATGCTGTAAAATGACTGCACCTTGTTCCCCAGAAAAAGCAATGACATCCGGACTTTTAGGTCCAAAGCCAATGCTGTTTGCGCTTGTATTTGGATCGTGTACTTCACGTAGTAATCAGTGCCAGTGATGAAGAAGGTGGAGCCATTTCTGACCTCATCTCTTGTCGGCTGCCTTTGCGGTCCGTTCGCTTGTGATAAACAATGTAGTAGAAACCTGGTCCATTGTGGTGTATGGGTGGAATGGGTTGCCACGTGAATCTTTAGGGTAGATGCGTCAATCCCCTCACCCCTCAAGTCAAGAGGATACGTTGTAGGTGCTGTGAATGACGAGTAGAACGTCCAAAGTTATAAAACAGAGGCCTTCGGAATAGGAGTACTTATTGTTTTGCGTTGATCACCAGATGTGATTGTCATGAGCAGTGTAGATGTTTTATATTAATGATTACATATCTAGACTACACGTTAGTTCCGCTGCCTTGCCCAAGAACACAACACAGCAGAACAGAGAAAACCGGTCGAAAACCCCTCACTCTCAAATAAGATCAAGTGCAATACCATTCTTTGAAAAAGAGTTAATAATATGTTTCAACGAGATTGAAAAGTCATTTTTTTTTTATCAAAAGCCTTGCACGTCAAAACTGCCTTCAACCGTGCGGTCGAAACAGACCCTTTGCTTACATCGAAAGTGGCCTGAATTACCAGACCAGGACTGGAATCCGGACTTCTCCATCTGGAGTCCTTCGCTTCAAACACAGGGTGACCATAATTCTCACGTGACGTGATCATCCTTACATTGAAAAAAAAGCTAGGAGCGTCAACCCACCTGCTGATGGTGCCTGGAAGCTACTGGATGGAGCGCTGGCGTTGCTTTTACCGACGTCGTTGACAGCAACGACTCGGAAAGTATATCTTACTTGGAGACAATGCAATCTGTACCCATCTTTTTGAGGTTCAGATCCGTTAGAAATGACATTCCACGTCGTAGGAGCAAATTGTGTCGTGTGCTCGATTATCACTTTCTTTATTGGACTGCCGTTCGCTTTTTCCGAGGATCCATGTGACGTTGACGTGTTCGCCTTCAGCGTGTCCTTGACTGATGGTCACATCTGTCGGTGGATTAGGAGGACCTTAAAATAACAGACCTATTTGGTTACTGACCAGAGAAGGGAGGGAAACGGATCATTGAATATTTCATCACACTAATTATGAACACATTTTTACCACGCTTTCCTTCCCGTTGACAAGTTGTTTCGAAAAACTTAGACCCACACACTTGCGGTTCGTGTGCCACTGTTTCTGTTGAAAACTACAATTACAGTGTAAATCTACAGAAACGTCTCTATTTACCTTTGACCTTTTCAAGAAGACCTCCTTGCGGTCGATCAGGTTATTGTTATTGCCCCTTATTTCGCAGGAGTAAAGCCCTGCATCGCCGTATCGAACTTTAGTGATCTTCAAGTATCCTCTCTGATCACTTGTTGATGACATACTGTTCCTGATATCTGTTCTTGTTTTTCTCACACGCGAACTCGACACAATTTCATGGGTAAAAATTTTAACCACTTGAAGGTAACCTCTATTTTGCCAACTGATCTAACACCGCACATAAATCTGATGTCTTTCCCAAGGACAGCCGTCAACGTTTCATCCATGTTTTTAGTTTCGACGATGTATTCTAGGATGGAAAGGAGATTTGCTCAATATTTATGTCACGAGTACGAAGGGATTCAGCTAATTTAGAGTGTTGCCTCCACACTCTTAAATCGGAATTCCTAGTGTTGAGGAGACTAACGCTCCTCAATAGGTAACCTCAAAATTTTGTGCCAACTTTCCCACTAAAGTCGCTGGCCAAGTGGGATCCTTTCGCTAGGTCAGAACTTTTTCATTTGATTTTTTTGATTCGTTGAAATTGTCATCACATAAAAGAAATATACAAATATCAGTTAGTTGATCAGGCTGACTAAGGATGGGGAAGATTGCCACCGATTGCAAGTCACGATTGTTTGGAATTCGGGGCCAAATTTGTGATGCTGTACAAACTAGAAAAGCGAAGGCAAAGTGAAGCTATAGCATACCGACAACATTGACGAATCCCGTTCTGGAGTCTTTACCCAGTGTGTTGGAAGCTTCGCATATGTACTCCCCAGAATCAGATTTGGTAACGTTAGTGATCCTTAAGTTTCCGTTTGACGAAATATGAAACCTTCCTTTGCTTTGTAGATACGCGGCGCCAAATCGCCAGCGTACGACGGGCTTAGGTTCATCCAGTGGGGTTACATATTATTTCCACACTTGAATGCATGAGGGCACTTTGGGTCAGCTGTGGAGCTTTACTCCCCAGGCCAAAGCTGGCGGGAATTGCTAATTTGGTAGAAAGAATCTTGTTTAATAATAAGTGACTCAAAATGGTGACGCAAAGGTAAACTCTAAGGGTCATTACTGTTGGAACAATCTCGGCTTTTGAAGCGACTAGAAGTATTGCTTTCTTTCGTGGACTGGTACCACCCTTCCCTAGCTTTCCCCTTCCCATCCCCCCCCCTCCTTAGCTATTCATAAAGTTTCCACGATAATTCTTGTGAACTTGGCAGTTTACTCAGGGATGGGGGGGATGCACTGTGAATGAGTGTCCAATCAAATAACTGAACGTTGATGTATTCTTTGATTCATCGACGATATAATATATATGTTATTTAACCTGATACAGTCAGCTTGATATCAGCATGTCGTTGGCCATGTTTGTTGCGACGAAACACTGATATTCCCATTGATCGTGGAGGCCTCAAGTCGGTGATAGTCAAATTTCCCATGAAAATTCATGGCCGTTTTTTAGGTACAATCAGCTTTGCCGTTTCGGGGGGGGGGGGGGGGGATACCATTTGTATCTTATGCCCGGCTATACCAAAAGCCAATACAGGTAAGAGTGACTGTGCTGTTAGAGGAATGATGTAATGTCTTTGGCTTATTATCCACTCTGGGTTAGCTGCAAAACAAGCAATTGCAAATTTTCGTTCTCTATCTAATTTATAATTTTAAGGCACGTTTCGGTCCGTTGAATTGGAGGAGTGCATCATTGATGCTGCTGATGATTAATTAATCCCCGTCTAGTGGAGCGACATTGATGCGTTGCCCAGTCTTGGACCGCCTTGGGATGGAATGCAGGTCCATCGTAGGCTTCCTTTTTTCATTTAGTTTTGTGGTTCATTACTCTTAACCCTCGAAATGTCCACTGTTTCAATGTTGTTTAAAGTTGATGGTCCGTAAATGGGGAAGCTTTATTTTTAGTTCGTGCAAATCCGTTTCCATGGTGAAGGGAGAAAACCACCTTAAACTCCCACGAGGAAACGAAAATTGGAATTACTCTAACCTGAAAATCGAGTGTAATTTAGTTTTTATCAAATGAGTTGATGACGTGACGTGAATTGGCCACGGTAAAGAGTTTTAAAGCTATCGTTCCGAGCGTAAGCCCTTCGTGAGAGCGAGGGCTAAGGCTCGAAATGTCACCTTTAAAACTCTCTACAGTGGCCAATTTACGATATCAACTCAGTTGATAATGCTAAATTACCCTTTTAAACTCTCCCACTGACGCGGCACCACAGTTTCTTTAGAAACTTACCCCTTTATTCACCTGGAAAATCTAGTTTTGTAAATTTACTTCGACACCAGAATATAAGCAGTTCCAGCACACTAAACAATACGCAGCACATTGCAACTGTATGTTGTGATATAGTTATACCTTCCATCTTTATCACGGTTGTTTTGGTGTCTGACTGTCCTGCCTTATCGCTGGCTCTGCATCTATACTTCCCAGCGTCGTCACGACCAAAACTGTTGATCACTAGTCTGTTAACGTTTCCTGTCGTATTCCCAAGTGCAGTGTGAATCCCTTTTTTCTTCATGACGATTTTCGGAACTGGTCTGAGTGAAAGATTGACAATATTGAGCTTTATCGATGAACAACTGAAGGGACTGTAAACTATTTTTGCAACGTCACGTTGCCTGAAACCCGGCGAGACCTTGCCAACCCGTTTACGGCAATTTATGAACTAAACCACAACTTATTAACCTATCATACCGCTATATCTAAGGTTCTCTTACTGTTTCTGCAAGTACCACTGCTGTTACAAGAAATGCGTTTTTTTTGTACTACCACAGCTGCTATTGTTGTCACTGCCACAGTAGTTACTACCTCTCTAGTAATCCGGCAAATGGTGCTGACACTACCGACTCTTTGTCTGCCGCTTCTTCTACAACTGATGTTACCGAAGGTGGCACTGTTACCTATTTATCTGTTTCCATAGCTGCCACGGCGTAGTATACCTCTGCTGTTGCCCCCCTACCTATTTCTTCTGTTGCCACTTCTTCAATTGTGAAAGGTTCTATGACTAAGGCTTTCATTTTATGTTGTAAAGATGTATGTTCCAACTGCACTTACTTTCCGTAAACAATGCACTCCAAGACAAATTTCTCTCCTTTCAAGGCTATCTTTGGGCTGCTAAAGTCGTCGGCAACTCTAGGTGGCTTGTTAAACTGATTTGTTGCTGTTATGAAGGAAAAGGGCAGTACAACGATAATGATTTTTAATGAAATCTGCTCACTATACAAGACGCAACTCGAGCAGCCCTTTTAAGATGGTTAATCGTGTAGAACCTGACACTTAAAAATAATTGGGGGATAAACTATTTTGCCATGTCGGTCAGATTGTCTTAGATTGTAAGTGATACCCAATGGTTTCAATTGAAAAAAGAGAGCCCTACAAATTGTTTTCCTAGGACTGTGAAAGGTGAAATATCAAAGAAAATGTTTCCTTCTTTAATGTTCTTACCTGGTGTTACGAACAGAGAAACTTGTCTCTCCACACTCTTTCTCTCGCTTAGTATGAAGAGGTTTGTTACAGTGCAGATATAGACGCCAGAATCTGATGTTTTCAAAAATGCAAAATGCAAGTCCTTGGTTTCGCTGATTGTCAGATGCGATGACGATCTCACTGGCTGTTTTTCCCCATTTATCTCCTTTGACCACTGGACGGTACGATGTGGAAAAGAGTCAGGAGCCATACACTTTATGGAGAGGAAGTCCCCTTCTTCCATGGAGACCATCTTGTCGCGGGTAGTGAATGAATCAAGATCTGATAAGGAAGGAGATTGGTTACATCAACTATCAGGAAGTGGGAGAGGAGCAGCATGGAATTCAGCATGGGGCTGTGGCTCTTATTTCATCGTCCACACTAAATAAGTAAAACCTTCATCGAGAGGTGACCCTTGACACGAAGGAAAGTGTTCCACGGAGACACACTTCCCTTCAATCACGGTCACAGTTACAAATATTAAGAGCATCTTATCAGGCGGGACCAAAATTGGTGTCCCTAGAGTAGAGGTTTCATCATGGATGAGATAAGGTCTCATCCATGCATACAGTGACTGGTAAGTAGCGCCGTGTTCAGAATGCTCGTTGGTACAGCATTTAGGCTATAATTTCCTCGATGCAATGAACTTCATTACATTAAAGTACCCCCACACTCCTTAAAACAAGTATTCGCTTTGAAATATAAAGTACATGGACTTGGTACAGAGGCGTGCCAAATGGTGAAACCCCCGCATATCATGAAAGAGTTGTTCGATAAGTTTAATATCCTGAGTTTGGCCTTCTCAGAGTGGTTAGGCGGTGCCTTGAGAGTAAATCCTGAAGTACTTACATGCAAATTTAACGGTAGCTGTTCTGCTACGAACCGCTCTATTTCCGCTGGACACCAGGCAGTAATAGGACCCTTCATCTCTCTCTTTGACTGCATTCTTTACATAAAGAGACCCGTCACCTGTTACCGTGAAGTCCTGATTACGGATGTCTACTGGTCTTCCCTTGAAAAACCAAGCCACTGACGAATCTACAGACTTGATGCAGAGGATTGTGAACGCTTGTGGCCCTGTTGTGCTTGGTGCTACTGTCACGTCTTCAGGCTCACCCAGAATCGCTGGCCCGAAGCTAACGGCTGTTGGTAAATGGTACAAGTAGGATAAGTTTTACCAGTTCACTGCCCCCATTACAATCGAAGGTATAATCCCAATTTCATTGGCATGAAGGGATTTGGAATCTCACTATCGGAGTTAATCTCAATTTCAGCAATTTGGAGCCTTTATTACATTATCAAAGTGAACATTCAGGAATTTTATCAAACTTCCCACTTAGTGTGCGACTGTTTTCTTGCCCAAGAATACAACTAAATGCCCCAGGTGGACAGGGCTCCACATTAGAACCCGATCGCAGTTGGCCGTCTGACAATCATGTCTATCCCACAAAAAAAGAAAAATAGTACAGAAGCTAGTCCAACTGGTGTTCTCTGGTGAGGATCGACGGCTATATATCCTTTCCTATCTCTTTCTATTCTAGCCGTATGAATTAGATGAAACGTACCAAAGTCTAGAGGAAGATCCTCTTTTCGGAACCTGTTCACTGCATCAATGCTGAGGTACGTACCTCCTAGCAAAAGTTTGAAACTTACCGACTTGGACTAGAAGTAGCAACAGAAGAACCGTGATGACAAATGCATTACTCCCCCGGCTGATGTTCATTGTGTAGTTGATTCATACCTGAATGAACAAGGAAGGAAAGCGTTTAATCGACAAAGATAAAAAATTTTGAAGCTCTGTGCTTTTCCTTAGATGCAATGCACGTTCGTGGAAACCAACCGTAGAACATTAGCTCGAAATTCTCATCCTAACATTTTACTTTTCTTTTTAACCAGGTGCTTTAGATTCTCTATATGCATGGCGCTATTGTATGTCAATCACTTAAACGTCTCTTACCAACTCAGATTTTTTCAGAAAAACCGAAAGCTACTGACAAAGAAGCAAATTGAAAAGCTGACTTTATACTCGTTGTAGACTAAGAAGACCTCGGTAAATATTTCAGTGGAATGTAAAGGTTTTGAAATTTCTCGCATATAATTGCGAACATAATGCATTCCAAGGACTTCGGAATGCGACCTGATGTACAGATGAAAAATTTATAGTTGGCGATTGCCAAATTTGGGAAAACAGTATATCATCATCTACTGTTTCGATTGAAATACAGCCGCTAGCCTAACTTCCAAAAAGTAACCTTAGCTCTTGCTCCGAAAGACAGAAATGTCGACACAGCGTTTTCTTTCTTGCTGCATGTGGTACCCCTAACTGCGATGTAGAATAGTTTAGTGTAACATAACTAAAAACAAACTGAATCTTCTCTGTTCAGCGTAGAATACACCGACTCTCAAAACATGCTATAGTGAATTTTAGACAAACAAAATTCGGTGCCAGTGATAAACAATATCGAAGAATTGCTTTCGTTGTGGCCAGTTCTGAGATGTTAGATCCATATTTGCGCAATATTTCGGCAGAAACTACTTCAATGATCGTTTCCCGCGTTTAAAACAATGTTACTAAGTATCTTCGTAAGTCACAGCATGCATATAGCTTTATATTTAGTTCCGTGGTCGACTATGCATGGGGAGTAGAAAATGTCGCGTGAGCCAACTGGTAGAATAAGCCTTTTATTTTGACACTTTCCTGCAATTGGTATTAATTTTTTCCCTCTCCTTTTTTCCTTGTAGTGCACTGATTTCCCCAAATAAACGAGATTTATGTTTGTTAAGCATAGGTTATTTAAATCTACGAAGTTTCAAAACATACCTTTAAAATCGCGTTTGTGGTCGATCGTTTTTACCTTAATTTACCTTAAGTCAACGAAACCAAGCGCTGTTACGTTCACAAGAAGAAGCTTACATTTTGAAAGATTGAAGTTGACTTGTTCCATTAATTCTTGTCAGGATTTTGCGGCGCGAAATTGACTCTGCATTAAAATATACTCAATGAAGAATTAATCTTTATTTAACCTCAGGCGGAAAATTTCCAAATAATCTACACACCAAAACCTCAGTTGCCGGTATATTTTAAACCATTCTTTATCAATCGAATTTCGCTACGTTGAAATGAAATTGAAATTGCAATCTCTATATCATCAACAATATTCCATCAATATGGCAATAAAAAGGCAACTTTGTTTGTCAACACAGCACAAAACCTTGCAACAGCTTTTCCGAGTTTTTGTCGAATCTCTTTGTTTTACAAATCACTGGGACGTTGGTTTAAACGTAATGTTGGCATCACAGTCCTAAAATCGTGTTGTTTGCCCGACACGCGAATCGTGTTTGCTTTCGATTCTTTACGCTCGTGTGCTGTACCTGCTCTTATGATAGAAACACCGGTCATTTCGATGAGCGGTACCCGTCAACTCGTGCAGTTTATTAAACATTTTGTCTTCTTTGCATGCAACCCTTTGCCACCGCTGTTTTGAGAATAATAGATCTTCATTCAAAGGGCAAACAAAGGGCAAACAACAATTCACCGAAGAGAAAACAATTGTCGCGTTGCCTAGAAAGCCACATTTTGCATTCAAATCAGAGCCTGGGAAAATTTGGCGTTGCGATTCTTCCACGAACTCCATGTTGGTAAGCTATTTAAGGCTCAGACATAGGAAACCGAAGTTGTACTCCAAGTTACGTTTAGACTTCGCTGTGGTTAGATCGAAGCCGGGTAATTTCAGTCTTCCATTTCAGAAAGTACAAATCTATTTCTTTCCCCTAAAATTGTCACATTAACCTCGCAACGTCAAAGCATTTAAGTCTTCGTCAGACGTAATTATTGTTGATAAACTTTGTTCTACATTAAAATGACTGTTGGGTCTTTTTACCTAAACATTTTTAAATTTTAACGCGTTTATTCTCTCAGGCTTTCTTGTACCAGTCGCACTTAAATTCCCTTGCGCGTGCAGAAATAATTAACGAGAACGATGCATCAGCTTAAATAGTTTGACATCATGGGCAAGATTTTTCTTTTGTTAAAAAGTAAAGCCCACTCATTTTTCCTTTGACTGAGAAGGGTCTTTAAGTTTGTCACTTGATTGATATGCAAATGCAGTTTCCTAACACATTCATTATTGAAAAGTGTCAAATGAATGAAACTTTCCATAATGCTCTCCAAGCAACACTTACAATTGCTATTATACGGTATCACCTGCACTGAAATTCTATTGAACGTTTTTATTCCCGCGCAGTCACTGCGCGGGAATAACTTTCGTAATTTCCTAGATCCTTGAGTCTTTTCACACTAATTTTCACACGCTGGAGTTTTCTACTTTTTCGTTTTGGATTAATTTTTTTAAACGAAAATCACGACAATCAATTTAAACAATCTTAGCACTCCAAATGGCATTTCCCCGACAGGAAATGCTATAAATATATACATTTACCTATATATATGTATATATAGAAACACATTTGAAACTGGATATTTATGATCGTTCGCATATACTCTATAAGGTGTTAAAGAAATTCACTTTATGTATTTAGACCATTTGCGGTACGTTTTCACACGCTTAGAGATAAAAAAGTATTAGGGTCAAATTTTTACACTCCGTGAAAATTCAGCCTAAAGTTCTTAACCTCTTTACCTCAAAATTGAAAAAGAAATTTGAGTATGCTTAATGAATATGAGAGACCCACTCAGCATAAAAATTGAAAGTGGCGACTCCAGTCGCTTTTAGGAAAGCTATAATCTGATTAAATTTTAAACGCAAGAAATTGAACGAATTTGGAAATCAAGTATTTGCGCGAGCCAAAACTGGTTACATACCTTGGTTTCTTTCGTAAGTTTTTCTTTGCCAGACAATTTTCTTACTCTTTGCCAACTTATATCTTCTCTTAGAATCTTTTGATGCGTAAAAGATTGCACAAACCACGGTCAAAAAATCAGATTTCTCCGGAACGATTTTGATCGCAACACAAACAAGGCCTGTTTCCGAGTGTTGGTCTTCTGGAGGGGGCCAGATAAACTTCAGCAAATTATTCCCCCTTGCCAGATGTCCAATAGCTTTCATGATACATTTACATAGATCAATTAACACTTTTGTAAAGCTTTCTTTTATCCAATTGTTTGCATGGGATGGTGATCGTTATTACACCTTTCATATTTTTCCAAATAAACTCCAATTGTACGATATTTATAATATTCTGGGTGACTTGCCCTCGAGATGCTTTCTGTTCGCGCCAGTTGCTAATATCATTCAAACCTAGGGTACTCCTGTAGCGTATATCAATTCCATCAATCATATATCTCGTCCCAAATTGAATTTATCGTTAAGTTTATTTTCAAGTTGTATGTGTGGTCGTCGCATTAATTAAATTTCTAGTTCGGCTTTAGGCAATTACGCTGCCCCGTGAAATTGGGAGAAGTTAATTGGAGTAATCTATTTTAGCGTTATCTAACTTAGGTGCTTGCTCCGCAAGAGAAATGATTGGGCACATTCAACAATTACAGGTTGTAAAAGGTTCCTTGAAGGCAAAGAACTTTAATTTGCGGCTTGCTACGATTATTCAATTGGTAAATTACTTAAGGAAATCCAAGTCAATTTTTATGTATTATTAACTCGAAGAGATTTCTGACAATGAGACATCACTGCGAATTTAAAACAAGGACGAGAGATCTGACACAGAGATAAGGGTGATTCTTCCCGTTTCTGATGTTTAGGTACAATTTTACGAAGATATCTTTTGCTTAACCTTTCGGCGGACAACCGTTCTCTTTCCAAGACATCATGTCGTAGGGAAAGTTCTTGACTTTCACGTTTTTCACGCAGAACTGGTATATTGACCTCCGCTAAAATATCAGTGTGCGCAAGAATTTTTTTTCCGTATTTAACAGTACGTTCCGTTTGGTGTTTATCGGTATATGAGTCAAATCGGCAGGTTTACACTCGCGCTCTGAAAACGAACCGACATTGTTCGTCGTTTTGCTTTTGTTACGAACCCACAAATCGTACTGCAGCTGCCTTGACTTGATAAGAACGTGAACTTGGCGAACAAAGTGTGATCTCTGGAGCCCTGCTTAACTCGTGGGCAACTGAGTAATCTGTTGCGGTCAATTCCGATTCGCTTGATTTCATTTAAAAGGAAACACTTTGTGACTTTATTTCCGTCCGTTACAGCTGCCTCCTGAAATCGTGTTTATGAATTCTCGAGCCATTGACGCAAAGCAAATTGCCGGCAGACTTCCATTTTCTATATTTAACAGCGTAAGAGCAGAATGACGCAAAGTTGAACTGAGTGGTTTGTATTCACTCATGACCAATCAGGGGTGTAATTCCTCGATTAATTTTGACACCCACGCTCTTCCGCCTCTCTTGTTTACGGTCTGCCTCGGCGAGACGGAGTGCACACGTTAATTTAAAACATTCAAGAATTGAGACCTACTGAACTTATCAGCTGCTAAGATTGTTAAAACCCTCGAGAAAAGTTGTTAAAGAATGGGGCGATAGAGCAGAACTTATTAAAGCATTAGGTCGCGCAGTGGTCGCCCAGCACGATTTTAACAGATGTATTTCATCCGTTTATTAAGGTTCTCGTCGCGTGATCGCCACCGGCGATGTTTGCAAAAATGTGATAAACCGTGCGTTTTCAAGACCAGGCGCACGTTTTTTGTTACAAATTTCGTTTTAATTGTGAGATAAGTAATGAATTGTTTCCTAAATGGGGCTGGTTCTTCGATAAAAAGAACCCGAACAGGGTTGGCGATTTCCTGTCGCACCCGCTTTGTTTGTTTTTAATTGTTCCTATCAAAGATGTCATCTCTTAGAGAGAAACACAAAGATGACTACAGAGCAAGCTTCGTTGAAAAGAATGTTTAGATAACTCTCCACGCAGCTGTGCTTCTAAAACACGAGAGGTAATAAGTGCGAGCAGCTGGTCTTGAATTCTCCTCTAAGTGGATTTGTTTCTTCAGTTAAATAATGGAAAACCTGCTTTCTGAAAAGAAGAATCACTTCATTAACGCTATTAGCATAGGTGTTGATAAGTGTTTTTTAAGTTTTTTTTCCTATTTAAACGCAAATAAATTACTTAAGTAGTATTCTACAGAACTTTCAGACGCCCCCCCTTTTGGCGTTTTCTCGCGAAAATTCGGACACTTTTTTTCTCACCAGCGATAAATCAGCCCGTTAAATAAAGAACGTATCCACGGGCTGATATGAAATAGTTATCAACCCATAATAGCTTGGTATTGTAATTTCATTGTAGTTATTGTTAACATTCCATGCGGTTTTCGCAAGAGAATTATGTAGTTGTGTTTTAGCGCAGGTAGAAATGCAGAGACACATTGCAAAGTCATTGAACATTGTGGGTTTGAAGCAGTTAGATCTTAAGGTTAAAAGCTTTGGGATTTTTTTCGACGTGGTTTTGCGTGAGTCGGAGGGATCAAACATTTGTACACGCTGTGAAATCCATTTAAAAGGCTGTTAATCGTTTCAGCGATATCTTCGCGAGGACTTCATGATAGCTTGCAAACGATCTGATGAAATCTCGCGTCCAAGTGTGCCACTGAATCATCTTCAATAAATCCGCATTATCCCGAGCAGTTTTTTCGCGGTTTGCGTGTAAATCACAGTTGTTTATCCGCTTTTGGTCACTCCTCATGGGGTTAAAGCACTATAAACAACGTTTCTCGCGTACGAAATTAATTTCCAATACTTCCGATGCACGCGACTTGTGAATAGAACACCCGGCTCTGACCGGTTAATCAGTGATACAATTTGAGGTGTCTGCCAATGTGGTATAAAAAAATGTGGTAAATATAGACTTCATAGCTGGTGGAATCCATATTTACCACAACATTCTCTGTGTTTAAACCACGAACCGCAAAGTAGTGTTCCTTTTCAATTATTCTAAGCGGCTTAGCTAAATCCGAATCGTGCAATGCTTAAGAAAGTGTCAATCCTCGTGTTGCAAGTGTGATACTTATTAGCCCACGGCTTGCTCTGTTCGTAAATCCCCGTTGTATAAAACCGGGTGTCATTTGAGACATACTCAGCTCCGATTCAGAACTGATGAAATGTAGTACTGTAAAGAATGTACAGAATCAATTTCATCGGCACAATGAAAAGAATATTAAACAGTCCGTAAGAACTTCGTATCACCCGGCTAATTACTTATTGAAATTGCTCAAGGTTTGACAAGGAAAGAGAATAGTGATTGGATTACCGAATCAATTTGGAGATAGAAAAACAGGTCTACTGCTGTTTTGATAAATGACTTCTGTCGTCCATATAAACACAGAAGGAAAACAAATACTGTTGTCAGATTTTAATGGCGTCGAAGTACATGTCTAAGCATCAAGGTATGTACTTAGGGTTAATCCTTCTTGGCCCTTCAGGCCAAACGCTCGAAAGCACGCACGGATGGAATGAAGTGCGAACTTTAGGCAGCTTTGAAGCAAGTCTGACTGTAAAAAATACTCGTGGACTACTATTATCAGAAATGGCTAGTTTTAAATCCAGTCGTGTGTTTGACAAAACAATGCTTTCGTGCCAAGCCTGTTATTAAACTTGTTAAGGAGTTTTTAGAAGAGAGTCTTACCTCAAGTTACAAGGTCTTTCACAAGGTACTTCCCGTATGCTCTCACAGCGCGGTTCTCGTCGGCAACTGATCTGTTGCTTGCTATTCCCTGTGTCATTACTGGTTTGTTGTGGCAAAGTGAAGGTTTCTTTGCTCGCAGCGGGAATGACATCAGGACAAAAGGTGATTGACAAGCGGACTGGCCCAACGGGGATGACAAATTAAGAAAGAATGCGCAAAAATCAAATTTCTGATGATTTATTTTTAACGAGCATCACTTGTCTGTGAGTAAAGAAGTTGTAATCTCATTTGCTGGCTCGTGAGAGTTAACGCCTGTTTCAGTGCGCGCAAAGCCAAACTTTGTTACAAAAATACTTCCTCTTGTGCTTCCTTTTGAGTCGTTTGGAATCATTGCTGGTGACTCTTGCTAATCAGCACTGGATATCGATATCTAAGCCGGGTAATCGGCAAATCTGTAATCCTGGCAATATGTAAGATTAATTTAGGGCCAAATATTGACCCCAAGATAGTCGGATGATTTTGTTGTAACACGTACTTGTCGGATTCGGGTAAATTTTTCACACCCCACGCGCGCTTTGATAAAATTAATCTTGATTTGGATAACTTGTTGTTGTGTTAGCCGCTTGGTCTTGATGTGAAATCCTTTGAGAACGTCAGGCTATTGTTCTTAGACAAAGACTAACACAATAAAACCCGCTTTCAACGTTAAGTCCTTTATGACAACGTTAACTAATTTAATTATTCTGCTGATAGTAATGCACTTTCATCTGACATGTTGTAAAAGATTTCAGTTATCGGAAGTTGTAAGAATTACGTGATTCATCTCTTCACCTAGACAAAGCGCTGATGTTGCGTTTTGAAGAGAAAGGAATCAAGCTATTGTTATAAGGAAGCTTCATTATGTCATATATAATCAATTTGTACAGGGTTCACTAAACCAACAACCTTTATCCTTCCGTTCGTAAGAGTGTTTTTGGAACATGCATCATAAAATTCTAAATTCAGCTCAAAAGCTTATGTAATAGGAGCGATTAAGATTATCTTAATCGGTTAGGAAAACATTATGAAGTTGAGTTGCAGCATACAAGGGCCGCTAAAATTGCGTATTGATAAGTACAGCAACGGCTGTTATTCACGACTGTCGCAAGTCAAGGTCAGCATATGCTCCGCCGCCAGGCGAGGGGTGATGAGTGTGTGTGTGTGTTTACGTGGGGAAGGGGGGGGGGTAAGGGGGGTAAGGGGTGGGGAGAGTAGAGGAGAGGGAGTTGAAACTCCCTTATTTATCATGAACGGGTACGTGCTGTCAAACAGGGTCTTGGGTCTTAACCCGAGTATGTAGTTTTACTGTATGAGGTTCTGAAAGAGGTTTCTTTCTTGATCGAAAGTGACCTTAACAATTCGCGGTTCCTTTACTGACAGCTCTTTATTTATAAATTTAGTCCTTAAAAATAGTAATGATCAAGGGTAAGTGCTGTGTAGCTTAAGAATGCATGGTTTTGTCTCGGCGTAACAAAATTCAGTATATATTTCAACCTATGACTATCGAGCAGTGGCGTGGCTCACAGTTCTGATTTGTAGCAACATCATTCCGTTCGATCAAATGGGTGAAATTTATCTTCATATATTACCATGGCGTCCAGGTCCGATTCAATCCGCGGGACTTCATTTTGCCAACAGGATTTAAAGATATCTCATGAAATCGCACAGTCCAAGATAGGTCCAAAACCGTAATATCTTACAGCGTCCAGAGAGAGAAGCGACATAAATACTACGCTTTCTCCTAATGTCAAACGCAATTACATTTGTCTGAAAATGTTAGACCAGGATTCCTGAGGTTGATTTGCCACAGTTTGCACCAATTTTTGTGGTGTCGCAGAATCTCTGTCTCTGCTCGATCGAAGAGGACTGTAAGCAATCTTCTTTTTCAAGGTTTATTTACGATGATCACTACGATCTACACTTCACAATCTAACGATCTTGACAATTCTGACGGTTTTCATGAGTGAGACTTAAACTACCATCTACAACACTACTCATAGTTCGCTTCGCGTAACTAAACTAGTATTTTTCCTACAATCACGAGTACAGTTAAATCTCAAGCAAATCTACTGTAATAGCCCTTTATTAAATTCTTATTTCCCAACAACATGTACACGTTTTCCAATCCTTATTTAGCGGAAAACGCGTGCAATTACAACATCTCTCGCAAAGCAAATCAACCGCGGACTATGTTTACAAATTGTGATTGAAATCAAACACGCCCTCTATTACAACCATTCATAATTTCGTGACAATTATTTACTAGGATATTAATCAATACTTAATTCGTAATTTAACTTACATTCCTCGACGTGTGGTGAATATAATTGTGAAATCACATTGGGTCAGGTTAAAGATGCTATGTGACAGTTGTGCACTTTGAAACTTTTTGCTTACAATCTTCAAAAACGTTATTTGCAGTGTTTGTTTTTTTTGCGTCTTATCCGAATTCCGGATAGTCTAATGGGGCACCAAAAACAGATGATGGATAAATGAATATGTAAGTAGATAAACTGAAAATAAGTAAGTCAATGATTATATCCTTAGGTGAGAAAGAGCTTGAAATAATGAAAATAATTTAAAAAGAACGTAAGAAATGATGAAACGAGAAATGATGATGTAGGATTTTGATTCCAAGGGTTTCCTTACAGATTACCAAACTTTCATTTGCATCTAATTTTACGTGCGTTATTGAAGACATACAAAAAACAACTCGGTGAGAAACGAACTCCCTGTTCTTTTTTAGACCCCTTGTGAGCCCAGCACGTTTGTCTCAGACTCCAGAATTAAAGACGTGCTGGGCATGACGTGTTTTGATTATACGCGCTAATTAGATAGACAGATATTGTTTCTGTTGCCGAAGCATTAAGCAAAGTGTTTACACTAAGGTGATAATCGCATAAAGCTTTTATCCGGTGTTTAAAATTTGCGTTAATGTATGGGGGATAAATTGAAAGATTACAGATATTTATCATCTTCTTCTATTCAAGCAGTGGAAAAGGAAACATAGGCCTGATATGGACATCTTTACAAAATCTGTTGAGCTATCAGTGTTGGGATTTTATTTAAGCTGTTGGTATTCTGCGTACATTATCTATTCCAAGCTAATTATCGCTCGATATCCACCGAAATATAAATGTTTGAGTTGCCAACTCTGGCGTTTGAGAAAGGGATGTGCTTGGTAACACCCTCGTCGTTAGATAGTTATCAAACTTTCCGAAGTTGTTGTTTTGGGTCAATGCAATGAAACAATAGAGGTTATGTTCGCAGGCATAACTATGTTTTGGGTCCGACCAAGAGGGCATTGAGAAAATAAAAACTGAAAAAAATTAATGCGAACAAATTAAACAGTCTGAACTATCACGCAGTCGTACAAGCGGGATAAAATGCATTTAAGTCCGCCAAAATCTCCATTTTATCCCCCAAAATGTGCCACAATGCCCGACAAAGTGATAATGAGGTTTGCATTGTCAAGCCCGAATACATACCAGTGACAATCTTCGTGTGAGAGTTTCTATGAATGTTTGGCTCTCGTTAGACTATTATCACTTTAATGCATCTAGTTTATAATCCGCTTATCAGTAGCAGCAGTTAACAAGACGGATTATTAGCAAAGGAAAAGTTGGGTAAACATAAGGGACAAATTGCTGACCCCTTTTAACCTTTTTCTCTCATAAAGAGACCGACACTCTTGCACTGACGTTTGCGCGCTAAATACTTAGGGATCGAATGTATAAATAGAAATTAAAAGCCTGGTTTTGATCAGTGATTTTGAAAACAGGTTTAGCTTTCATGAACGAACGGAAAGGGAAAGCTTAAACATGATGACCTCTTTGAGAGAAGCTGAGTTTTACTAAAAATCTCTCGCTGACTGTGCTAAGGACGGGATGTAGATCAATGATTTGATCAGTGATTTTGAAAACAGGTTTGGCTTGCATGAACCGAGAGGGAAAGCTAAAACATGAACTCTGTAAATATTTCTTTTCAAGCTAAAGTTGGAAACTCGATTCCCGGGTTGATACATCGCGCATGCGATAAACACCAAACTAGTATAGGATCTTGTCTTTTACTCTTTTTCCTTATTCCTTAGGGCGTTGTTATATCGAAGCGGTCAACTGAAATTATTACGTAAAGAAATCACCTAAGTATTGTCATCATAGCTTAAGAATAATCTCGATTTTTGGAAACGAGCACATGGCAATTTAAAGAACCAAAAGAAAGGTAAAAAACGAGCGATAAGTTTCGCTTTGAGTAACAACTACGAGCTAGGTAGCATAATCACAAAACAAGTTATTGCTTACCAACGTTCGCGAGTCTTGATTACTTTATCGAGGATTACGGTCTAACTTGTCTTCTATTCAAAAACGATCTTGATCACATGGGGTCTTATCCTGAACTGAAACGCTAACTATAATTTTCTGTCTAGAAGGAACTAATCACGGGGGCGTCAATCTAACCAGGAAATATTTCGCAGCTTTTCTCGGAAGCAGTAACATTTAGCTTCAACGGAAGCAGTCACAAACTCTTTGAGAGAAGCACTCCTACTGAAAGAAACTGTCGCTGATTGTGCTAAGAACGGGATGTAAATCCAAGATAGTACATTTGAAACAATGATTCACTCAGAGCTTGGCTGTAAAGTAGGATTTAATTCCAAGGAATGCCAAGAAAGTAAAAGGGGAACTGTGGTGCTGCGTCCTTGAAGGGTACTACAATATAATTTGTTTTTAATTATCAACTAAGTTGATAACGTAAATTGGCCTCCGTAAAGAGTTTATCAAGCTACCGTTTGGAGCGTTAGCGAATGGCAAAGGGCTAACACTAGAAACGTTACTGAGCGTTAGAAACATATTTACGGTGGCCAATTTACATCATCAACTCAGTTGATAAAACTAATACCTTGAGGACATTTGAACTGATATTTTGTTTGAGCTTAGGTGGTGAAGCGAAGCGTCTTTAGTTGATATCTAGTGCATCAAGATTGCAGAAAACAGGAATAATAACCGTTACTTGTCTTAATAGTAGAAAATAAATTTCATCACCAGGACTCCCTTGTAAAGTGAAGTTTAGAAAAGAAGAAAAAATGCCAAGAAAATAAATGAAAGAAAATAAAAGAGAGAAACTGAAGAAAAGAACGGCATTGAAAGGAAACGAAAAGAAATGATAAAAAAGAAAAGGAAAATAGCAATTATTGTGGATGTGTGGAACTTTTCCTTCAGTCGATCTCGGTCTCTCATAGCCTTTCGAATATAAGTCGCAATAAATTTCGAAACCAGCGATGGACACCTTTCGTCGGTATTACAGATGCTTGGTCGTCTAGGAAGTGATTGTATGATTTTTCCCAACACCAATAAACATCGTTAGAGTCGTCGAAAACTCATCTGCAACAGCGAAGGGCATATGTAGAAAGATACGTAGATATCCTGGTTGGGTTTGAGATGTCGTAAATAAACAAATTTCCATTGGACATTTCCCTTTTTTTGTTATTTTAGGTGGATTCATTGTGTCGAAATAGAGATCACCAGTACAGATCACCTTCTCAGAGATGCGAATGGCTTCGTCCAGTACGGATGTCAGTTCACTCGCAAATGTTGTGTTAACATTACAACAAAACTGACCAATCAGTTTATACGAACCGGACCTAGAACATTTGTCTGACAACAACAATTCACATGACCCTTCTCAGGACTACACTCACCAGGACGATCGCTCTACACTATCACAGAAATAGATTATAGTCGTTCACGTGGAATTGGATGTTTGGGAACGAGCGATCGATCTTGGTCTCTTGCACCGAAAGAATGGCAAAAGCGTTGGAAACGAGCCTTTCTTTTATCTCTGTAATTTGTTTCGTACACTGTTGATGTTTAATGTAACATGTCCATTCGATTTCTTGGTGCTGCAAATAATACTTGAAGGTTGATTTAGATAGCTGCAGGCATTTGGCATGTGACCAACCAGTATGCGAGCACACAATATCGCGTCTTGGTATTCGTGCAGTTCTTGTACATTCACCACATATATTTTCGTTTGCTCCTCGTCCTCTCCTGTCCTAGGTTTGGAGATATTTCGCCACCGATAAACAAGTTTCTTTCGATTCGGAACGTATTGGTGCTATTTGAAGTGTGCGATCTACTTGCCCTCGTGCTTTTACTAAAAGGGATAGATTTTGGCTGATAATTCCAAGCTGTTGCTTCTGGAGTGGAACAGAGGCGAGTTTCGAAAGCTACCAGGACGATAAAAGCTGCATAGGATACCGAGCACTTCATATTGAAGGAAAATATTAGGGAAATTTGCAGAGCTCGTAAGTACGTCCGTCATCTGCATATCCTGTGAGGAGGTTGGTTTCCATGGTAACATGGTAATGTACAATTGAAAATTCTTATATTGAATATAAGTCTATAAATTAGATTAAATTAAATTAACATATATCAATTGATTTTTCAGTTTCATATTTTAAAGCAGAAAGTCTCCTTGCTGCTTCTTTCATCATATCTTCAAAATTTTCCTTTACAGCCTTTTCAGTTTGAATAAGATGTTGATTGCAGGGTTTTCAGTAACTGGGGGAAGGAAATTCTTCACAGCGAAAAAACTTAAGTGTCCAGATAGTCCCCATCTTTATGCAAGGGTCTCTATTGTACTCTATGACCATTTTAGAAACAAAGATTCTGCCAAACCTTCCCCTTCAGTGATTCTCTGAGCAATGAAAGCATTATACGTACACTACAAATTGCAACTTTGGAAATTTATTTATTTATTAACTTCGCCATACAACAAAAATCAAAATAAATAGATAAAAAAAAATGACAAAAACGAAAAAAAATGGCAGGGACACCGTAACAGCGTAACCAATTACAGTGGGCTCAGAATATAAAAGAAAATAAGACGAGAAGAGAGGAGGAAAGAAGCTATCAATCTATATGCAGCTAGTAATCTGCTGATAATTCCGCCGGTCTTCGCCCGTAAGAAAAAACGTTTGTTATCTTTCTCTTAAGTGATCTAAACCTCCTTTTCTCTTCCCTTTTCTTCTCTTTACAAGCAAACTCGTTCTCGGACAATGCTGAAACGTTGCTGTAACGCGTACTGAGAGCCACTTTTTAATTAACAAATAGAGAAGCCTTGACTTTGCTCTGTTCTGTTATAAAGCACTTAGGAAGCGGCTCGAGTACGAAAGAAGTGTAGGGAGAAACACGAGACGTAGTCGAGTGTTTCTCTCCACTTCTTGAGTGCTCTAGCCGCTTCCTAAGTGCTTTATAACAGAACAGAGCACAGTCAAGGCTTCTCTTTTTGTTTTATAATAAAGAATCCGTTAAATTGCCCAAGAATTACTTTCAATTTTCAAAGCAAACTTTATTTCCAAAGCGAACAACAGTGTCGTCAACGTTCTCTATACTCTCATAGAGCACGCTACAATAGGCCAATCAGAATCCCTGTTAGAATGGTTCTACAAGACAAAAGCTGTCAAAAGTGTCAAACCATCAAAGTTCAAAAACCATCAAAGTTCAAAAACCATTAAAGTTCACAATCTGCGATAGTTTACAAACTAAAATAGTTCGGCAAGTTGAATTTAACGCTTTTGCTTGAAGTTTTTAATACAGAATCCTCAAGTGAAATGTTCAGTGAACTTCAGCCGAATTATGGCTCATAAAAAACGCAAGTTTTTTCACATGACAAGGTAGAAAACAAACTGTTCAAGGCGAGTGTTTTTTAAATGAACGACAGCCGAATTCACCGGAACATGAAGATCGCTCGGAATGACAGCGTCGCAAAACTCGGCTGCAGTGACTGAAGTGACTTTCCACTCAACGCATCGGAAAGGATATCAGAGCGAGTTCTTATTTTTTCACTCGAAGGGGGGCCGATGTAGTTTCTGAAGCTTGCTTTATTGTGATGACCGGAGATCGTCATTATAAGCGAGCCGCGATGGACTTCAGCATGATCATATTTGCTCAGACACCGTCATGATTAGTATGAATTTTAACAATTATGCCAGTTTGGTTATATTTTTCATAATTTCTGTTTTGTTCTATTTTGTTTTTGAACTCTGAACTTTATATACTATTCAAGTGTTTCCGTACTTAAGCTTCCAATCTAACTGAGCGTGAAAATCTTTGAAACTCGGAATGTCTATTTTGTTTTTCCTTTAAGGATTTTCATATCTGCTCACGTTTTAATAACGTAAATTACGGCGCCTGGTATGTTTACAAACCTTTGTTTGGTTCTTCTGTTGCTACTTGCAGGCTCGCTTGTTCCGAAATTTCACTTTCAATTATCTGAAAAAAGCTAAAAAGAAGTCCCGGAAAAGGTCGAACATAGAATAATTTGGCAGATGGCGTGACAGCTTTAGCTCAGTTCTATGCTCTATACTCTCATAGAGCATGCCCTTTCAATCAATGACAGCGCGCGTTATATCCGAACTTTATCATAATATATTCTATGCTACGGGTAAACTGATTACCCTTGACTAATTACCTCTAATTTTTCTAATTTTAAGCCGAATAGGTGGAATAACTTGATCACGATCAGTGCAAGCGATAAAATTCCACCATAAGTCTTTCAATCCTATTTTTAGGCCAACCAAGTGTTTGGAAGCGTTGAAAAAAGTTCCAGCCGTTTTGAGTCCATTCTGATCTCGAAACACTCAACTGAGGAGATGAATTTTCCAAGTGAAGGGAGTGATAGTAGGCGGCCTCTTGAGTTACCAAACGTCCGTGCGTCAATACACGCTTACGAAATTATCAGCAATGGCTTTCACGCACCTTGATCACCTATGTTACAGTGTTTTGAAAGTGTGCTGCGCTTGCAGTTTGAGCTCTCCATAAATTCCAATTTCATGCCTTCTATTTCGCTGGCGAATTTAAATTCACTGGTTATCACAAATTGTTTAATTTAGTTATTGAGTTTGTAGAATTGTAGTGGTCTTTCTGTTGGTTAATTTATACCGTAGAAGAGTAAAACAATCGTCAAACGTTTGATGCACCGCTAGTCTAGGTGGGCGACAGTTAATCAATGCAAAACGTGCGCTTAAACATGTTTTACTCTTCTCTTGATTAAGAACTGAACCTACTTGTAAAGCACCTCATAATTATAGAAATTGAGTTTCATGGACCTTCAGTTGATCATGCGCTATTTCCCGAGTCTTTTTTCGCAAAACGGTCAATTTTTTCCCAAGAAAGCGTTATGTGCTTGTATTATATAAATACTCCACACTCCACTTCCATATCTCCATATCTCTTGGTGTGCGCATAACGCAGATGAATCAGTCATCATTTTTCGGTCGTTCTCCGCACAAATAGTTGTTTCTTGAGTCGAAAGGCAGAAGGCAGAGTTTCTAAACTCACGTCATGTATGATCTATATCTGGATATAAATATTTTATTGGACGGTTTAGTGTGTGGTATCGCTGATATATATTTAGTGTGTGGTATCGCCGATTTTAACTACTTCAGAACATTAAAACGAACTGAATATAAAATATTTCAATGAGACGAAGTGCAAGTTTTTCAAAATTTAACTCATCCATTCTCAAGTACTCATGGTCATGATTTCCTTTTTACCAGAACTTCATGACTCTCCTAACTTGATATAGTCAGCTTGTTCAGTATACTGTTATTTACGAGTTGACTAAAAAGCGAAAAGAAGAGGGTGACTGTCGGAAAAAAAAAAAACAGAAATTGAGCACCTCGTGAGTTTTGCTGAACACTTTGTTATTTGCGATTTTGATAAACACCGTCAGTCCAACTGCGTCCGTCATACGGCGGTCGGGCTTTGTGCATGAGAGAATTCTATCACGGAAATTGACGAAATGTTAGTTATTTTAGACCCTTTGTCTTTCTCATTATGCCGACTATACCGCTCGAGTGAGTTGTAAATAGCAAAAGAAATAGCAATCTTTTTATCCCCTCTAATTGGACATGGATATGGATGTCACAAACATCGAGGAAAATTTAAAATTTGTTTTATTCGGTCAATTTGTGCATCCGTTTCTTGAAATCTTTACGAATACACTACGAGTCATATTCTTTATCTCCAATCTGTTAAGGTCACTACACAACCAAGGCAAACGCCCAGTGTTTCGAACTATTAAAAAACGAATGCGTTACGTAAGACTGCTTCCGTGTATTCCACTTGAGACCTAAAATGATGATGAAACAAACTTTTTTCGTTTAGGGCACGAGTAGTATGGCAGATTTAAAAAATCATTCAACTAAGACAAAACCGAAACTCTGATTTGTACCTCAATTTGGAAAGTATTTCTATTCTTATCCAGTGTCGATATACATCGAGAAACAATATCGAAACTTAAAATGACAACTGCTTTCTCATCAAATGTAAACCTTTTTCCTGCAATTTTCTTGGATGAATAGTATTATCGGAGGTCGATATTAAAGCGAAAACGATCTGGGTTTTTTTTTTAAACAATTGCACACCCTATGTGGCAATCAGACCGCAATTATTCTCATCTGATTACCACACAGGGTGTACATACAATCCTTAAATGCGGACACTTAAATCGTTGCGGTAAATCCGAGGGCACGTACATCTGTTAAACAGCGTTGCTCAAGTTGCGAAAAGTCCGAAAACATTCAGGTCGTATCGGGTTCATTCTGAGGTCGACACGTTCAACTGAGAAAATGAATTTTCCCAGTAATAGGAATAACTCCCACTCACAGCTCCCAGTTTAGTCGAAAACACTCACACTAAACGTCCCGTTTTAAGCACGTGGAACAATGCTATATATGTTTGTTTGGTGATGTAAAGATAAAAGGAAATCACTTATAAATGTCAATCAAATTAAGAATAAGTAACGCATCGTTCAGTTTCCCACAGCAGTAAAGTTTTTGTAACAAATTGAGAAGACTTGCTTACGAAAATGGTCACCAGCATCCATATGGACTCTTCTCTCTGAACTTTATTGCTTTCCGAATAGAGTATTATTAACTATTCATTTTGAGCCCGAAAAAAGCTAGCTAAATCGGGATGGAACGAAAATACAACGATCTTAAGGGGGCGAACCTCGCGGCTAAAGTGAACGAATGGTCTTTACAGCTCGCGTTACATTTTTGCACTCGAGTTGCTTGAAAAATTCACTCTCTTTCAGCCAATCAGAGGTGCATAATATTTTTATGTATTTTTATCAACTGAGAATTAGGACTTCGCATGGCCAGATGTTGTGTTTATGGACGGTAGACTATTCAAAGGAACGGCAGGAAGAGAGGTGTTTGCAGTTTCATTTATAGTCTCTTTCTCTGCGCCTATCATTGACAATCTTGAGCCGGCCAAATTGTCCATAAACACTGAAATCAATCAATGATCTCAAAGAGGATTTCGATTCCAATCCGAAATAATGAAAGCTATTCGACCTAAGGATTCTCGTGAGATTAATGCGCGTGACTAAAACTAACTCAGTCATGTCACATTAGTTCAGATCTAACCCAATGGCAACAAATGGATAAGAATGTGGTCGAAGTTCGTCTCCACACGCGTAAGTAGAACCACACTCATTGTGGGCATCCCATTTCAACTTCTGTGAGTGCAGTTTCATTTAAAGTCTCTTTCTCTGCGCCTATCATTGACAATCTTGAGCCGGCCAAATTGTCCATAAACATTGAAATCAATCAATGTTCTCAAAGAGGATTTCGATTTCAATCCGAAATAATGAAAGCTATTCGACCTCAGGATTCTTGTGAGATTAATGTGCGGGACAAAAACTAACTCAGTCATGTCACATTACGTCACATTACTGCAACCAATGGATAGTAATGTGGTCGAAGTTCGTCTCCACACGCGTAAGTAGAACCCCACTCATAGTGGGCATCCCATTTCAACTTCTGTGAATCGTATGAGCACGATCAAGAACCTGGGAGTGTAGGGACTGATTTATTATCTTGTTCAATGAATTTGACCGATAGTCCAGTGTTAGAGCGCTGCCAAGCTACCAGGTGAGCATGTTTTCCTCACAGTGTAATCGCTGATTTCTGATAGGAAGAAGTTTTGCTTATATAAGCGGTTTGATACCTTAATTTGATACCGCAATTCGTAAATCTTGAAGCTGCAAACAAGCCTATATCGTCGGAGAAATGAATATTGAGATTAGAGACTTTCTCTCTAGATGTTAATTTTACCAACTGAAGTTTTTTTTAATCAGTCATGCCCTTGCTGCCTGGCTAAATGTACGTAAACCAACATACAGCTGGCATGAAATGCTAACTTTTTTGCATTTCGTGGCGCTTGGTAAAACGGAAAAAGGGGTAACGCTTTCTCATAAAATACAAGAGACTTTAAGAAAACAACAATAAGCAAAACAATAGCGGAAAACGTGCGTTTTAAAACTTTCTACATTTCTTAGCCGGCTTTTAAAGAACAACAACGTGAAATCACTAAGTTGTTCGAAGTTTGAACTCAACTCTACATTTATTTATTTTGCCGAAGTGAAGATGTCGTACATTCAGAAACGGTTAACGCATCGAGTTATTGGCGAAAATTTTAAAGAAAAGTAATTTACAATTTTTCCAGAAAAGGCCATCAAAAAAAGTTTATAAACCTGTGTTACCCATTAGTTTGTTATTCGACAATATCCAATCATGGAACACAGACTGAACGCTGTGAAGAATGAATGAAGAAAAACTCAACACCGGTGAACCTTGATTCAAAATGCATAGGCAACCTTTTGGATCACTAATAATTGTGACAACTGATCTTTTGTTAAACAAATTTAACTTTGCGTTATTTCAGGTATATCTGAAGTTTTGAAAACTAAGGACATGTTCTCGTTATAATCCATTCCACAACAAAGGTTTGCTTAGCCAAACAGCACTTAAATTTATTCACATATTGAATCTTGATCCTCGACCCACCTTCCAACATACCTCTTGTGTAAGCCGAACCGGTTAGAACCGATCTTGTGCACAGCTGTCAATCTGATTGGATCTGCATGAGCCAGTAGGTACTTGTAAATTCTTCAACGACTAAAAATTGAAATCGCCCGACGAGCTCGTACAATTTTTTGTCTTGAAAAAATTTACTCGTGCTTATTAACTATACTAGTCTACAAGTGTGACACAACATTGTACGCCGCATTAAAATGACAAGAATAGCTTCATTACTTTTAATGAAACTTTCTTATTAATAAAATCAACGTCGATCGAAGACAAAATAAAGGTATGCACCAAACTTTTTAGATTCAAGTGCACAGAAAAGGTGAAAGTGTAGTGCCTAGTGCCTGAGTATTGCAGCGACCGGCGCGTTACCCTTAGAGATTTAACATAACCAAATGTGCCAACTAAGTATTTCCAAAGTCATGAGTCGATCGCGTGAAGAAAAGACTGATGCTTAACTATAACACATGAAAGCGGGCTCTGTCATGAAAATGAAATGAAAAATTTGTTCTTGGAGAGAAAATTTGTGGTCGTATTTTGTTCAAATCAACTTGGTTCTCTTGGCCGAGATTGTTGTTATCTTGAACGCATAGATTTTGTTACACTAGTTCAGTGAAATAAGTTCGATTGTAAAGAGCACCCAGCAGAAGTATATTATAGATAGCTAAGAGTGAATTATGAAAGTTCTGAGAGACGTAAGCCTGTTTTCCTATATTAACCATAGCACCAATCACAAATTTTAACAAATATTACGATATTTTTGGGAGGTCAAAATCTAAAATTCTGATTATAGCATCAACCCTTCCTGTAATTACAGCCGGAAACTTTAATGCCAGTAGGCTGCACTTCTCATCATTTCTTTTCATGAGCTCCTCAGAAATGTTTAGCGAGGGATTTGTCCCACCTCAACGTTTACGCTTTCGTCAAATTTTCATTTCCGATGGAACAAATCTAAATCTACTTTGCTTCGTTACTTTGTCATAATTGCGTTGACGATTTCATCCGTCTCCAGAACAATTTATTCACCGTAAAATAATCAGACAAAGTGAGTGAACTCTCAGTCCTGAGATCTAGCCAAGCTGACCCTCAAAAGTTAAAATTCGCGATTCAAAAAGTGACCAGAAGGTACAGTACTGAATATTTATATATAAGATCGATGCACCTACCTAAAATGTGTTCACCAGACCTTCCAAAGAAAATTGATCCTCTGTAGATAGAAGAACGAGTCCCAAACGAGAGGTGAAAGCAAGGAACGCTGGTCCAATCTAGCCGAAAGAAACTAAATTCCCTTGTTAGCACTTGCTTTAATGGACGTCGATGCTGTTTCCAAACGGAGTAACATCTAAGGACTAACTTTGTGTCAAGTGAAAATATTCACACGTCTCTATCCACGATGTTGCTGAACAGGCCTAGGTCGATTTCAATATCACGAGCGAGAATTTACCTTGATAAAAAGAATCTCAAGCCCTGAATAAGCTTGATTTGATGACGGACGCTTAGTTTTTTCCATAATGTCAACCATGATGTCGAGAAGAGTTTTAGAAAACGGAGTCATTGACATCAACGTCACAAGACGCTTCTTGAAGACGCTTCTAAACTGAATATCGAATGATCCAGCGCTTCAGCGTCCGATCATAGAAACACCACTGAGCCTGCGCAGATTGCGTGACTTGCAAACACAAGACAAAGTCATCATTACATAAATGATTTCCTTGTTACAGCGGAAACGTAAATGCTGCCTTTAAGGAGATTTTGCCACTGAGGTCACAAACGTGGTCACAAAATCAAGTGGAGGTTTTAAAGAGTAGCAACTAGGAGTCTAGGGTTAAGCGTACTGCAGTGATATTAGTTTAGTGCCAAACTGTTATGAAACGTATCATCCTCATGTTAACATCGTATTTATGAAAACTGATGTGCCGAAGCGTTGTACAAATTACACATCAAAAGCTCGTCGGGTGAACACTTGTGACAACTCGCAGCACCAAAATTTCTATACCTTGTTCCATTACGAGGTATATGCTTGTAAGAGTAAGCTTGGTTATCCGAGACAAAACTTTAAATTTATTACTGGGATACCTGTGGTAGCCCAGTCATAAAATGCCTTTGTTTTTTTGTCGTCTTTTTTTTTTTTTTTTTTGTTTTTGTTTTTTTCCTCCGCCACAAAATGGAAAAATTGCGCAATAGTACCCAGAGGTCATTGGGCCCTCAACACCATGACAACTAACTGTGATCCAATGAGGTGTTCACATGCTGATCACGCGTGCTATCTTGATGATGATTGACATTGTCATGCACGGACAGGGCCGGGTCACATGACGAACACGAGATTTTTGCCTATAAAACTATTTTGTCAGTCGTTTTGTATTTCAACGTAATTGGATTACGATCATCTGTAGCACTATGGGGCAAACGCTCAAAATACTTATAGACACATACACAAGTCGTATTGTTCGCGGCCAATCCACACAAAAAGATGTTATTGAGCGGTAATTTTGGATTGGACAGAATCGCGAACGCTTGAAAACCATGAAAGCATTGAATGCCTTGTATGTCTTGTATGCCAAGTATGCCAATGTCCTAGTTGAAAACGTAAACTCGTTGTAAAAAGCAAAATCTGAAACCTGAAACCAAACTGCATATACTCTATGCAATCTATTGAACAACACTACTACCGTGAGACTGAAGAACAAAATTCAAATAGATGCAAACTGCTAGTGAAGAAAGACGCCATGTTGGATTCACTTGATGCCAGGGAACGTAGCTACGATAACAGTGCGAATGGTATTAATTTCACGATCAGAAAGGTGAATCTTATGTTTGTTTTCATTGTAGTTGTATGGATATTCTTTTTTAATAAATACGTGATCCAAAATCCCGTGTCTTTTGTGTATAATGTTATTATGTCAAGTATTGTTTACGCAATTGTCTTGTCACAGGCGACCCAAGGTCACGTTTCGAGAAAGAGCCAACGATTAATTCACGAACGCGTCAGAGTAAGTTATTCTAGGAACCGTTGAAAATTTGAGCACGTTATAAGGAATATTATAGGGAACGAAATATGGTCGATTTACAACGATAAATATTTCGAAATATGAAGATTTTTCTCGAAAAATCAATAAAACTTACTCATACCCTGTGTATCCGTTGTAGTTTCTGGCGATTGTTGCCGTTTTAAGCTTGCTTTACCATCACTATTATTCACGTCATCTACTTTTATTACATTGGTAAAATCTGTACAGAAATCACACCAACCAACTCGCGCGCAAAGTAAGAAGACTATGTTGAAGGCTTGAAATTATATTACGATCGATTTTCATCAAGAAATGGGCCAGGAATTTTCCACAATAGTGCAAATAATCGCGAAGGCTGATCGCGGAAAAGCGATGACGTGACGCTCGGTAAGCTGTAAGATGACATGTTATTATATACCAGACGTAAAAACTCTTCAGATTCTCAGTCTGCATTTTTTACCCACTCTGCAGTCTATATTTTGTATCCGGTCTGCAGTCTGCTGTCTACATTTTGTACTAACAGTTATCCGTGGCACAAATACAGTTTATTTTTGGTTACATTTATTCGCACAACACACATAATCTACCACAAAATACCTGTGTGTGAGGTAATTCAACATTTTCATTCTTTCCCGCGTTAATAATCTTCTTTCCTTTTGTAAGAATGTTTCAAGTAATCCACCCACCCTAGAAAAAATAACTCTTGCATGCATAGCATGCCTATGTTTTGAGACAGGTGTATGCCCTTGGCCAGACTTGAGCTCACTATTTCAGTATACTAGTCCGACACGCGTAGTATCACTACACTTGATTCCACGGATCCAGTACCATCCAGGTATCCCAGTTACCCTGCTCACAGGGTCTAGTTCCTATCTTATTTTTCCCTCCAAATCTTCCCCAAGATTTCGATGATGCTGCTAGAAACTCTCCCCTCTGTCATGAAGATTTTCCTCCTCTCATCATTCATATTTTGCGTTGCATGGTGATTTTTAAATTAAATTTTATCTTTAAATTGCTAGTGAATTACGAGGTTCTCAATGGGGTCAACCGATAGCCGTAAAACGACCAAAAATTTAGCCGTTAGGCGTTAAAATTGACAAATTTTAACCGTTCGTCGTAAAAAAGTTAACCGTAAAAATATGTCCGGTGGAAACAATAGAAAGGTGTTAACCGTTAACCGTTAACCGTAAATTGGCCAAAATTTAAACCGTTAGCCTTAAAAGCCATCAGTCCATCGAGACCCTTAACTACAGGCAGCTTGCATTTGAAATAACGCAAAAAGCGTTATACCTCTCAGAGCCCGTATCGAATAATAAATAGGGAACCCATGCCCGCATTCCTTGTTCTTACGGACTGAACAAGAAAGACATATCTTTGGACGATCCCGGTAATATCATCTGTGGAAATTGATCTCATCCTGACACATCTCTTCGCGGTGTAACCACGGTATTTGATATGGATGTAAAGATCTGATAAGCTTTCATAATAATCTTTATTTAATTTCTTTAAAGTAGGAATGGACAGGCTAATCCAGTTGACGATTATCAACCGTTACAACTCCAAGAGGTATGTTACGTATTCTTTTACCGCAATCAGCACTCCAACATAAAATTCATCTCTATGCGTGGCCATATGGCACGCTAATGCTTCACGTACCATGCAAACAAGTTGATTTTTAAATAAGAAGCAGTTTATGCAATACTCTATAAGAACTAAGACTCTAAAGAAACTGTTGTGCTGCGTCGGTGGGGAGTATAGCAAGATAATCTGTGTTATCAACAGAGTTGATAAAGTAAATTTGCCATCGCAAAGAGTTTCTAAAGCCTGATCAGACGAATGATTAAATAAGAGCCCAGGCAGGTGTAAACGCAATTAAGAATGTTATAAATTCTATTCTGTTATAAATTCTCTTCTGTTATAAATTCTATTCCCCTGCCCCCAAATAGTTGTTGCCAAGTGGAGGCTTTTAGATAGCTTCTGACCATACAAGTTCTTGCAAATAATGTCTGAAGAAGGGATGTAAGCTTTAGATCCAGATACTCTCTACGGTGGCCAATATACAACATTCTGTCGTTTTCTGCTTTGAGAACCGTTCATGTATTCAGCAGACGTCTTCAGCAGAAGGCGTACCTTTGCGTAACTGTTCGACGTGATGGACAGGATCTTTTTTCGGCTCACAATTCGAGCCTTTGCATAGTACTCTGCTGTGTGTATTGACAGTTGAAAGTACCAGATATTCAGGAAAACTTAACAAAGAAATTCATAAAATGATATTTAATTAGTAACCCTATTTTCCTTTCACGTGATTTGTTAGTTTGTTTGTTTTTTTAGTTAAACTATAGCAGAACTTTCAACCTATTTGGTGCAAACACCACACAACATCAGTTTTTCATGGATGGATTATGTCTTATTTCAGTTGGGTACTGAAGAAGCTTCGAGCCATTCTATCTGTAATGGTGGAGATGAAAATGCTCTCCCCCAATGGGAACAGGTTGAACTGGTTGACAGGATGCAGAGACCGGAACATCAGCCTTTTCTCTGGCAGGAATGTGGTATTCAAGTCAATGTGCTGAGTGTACCTATTCAGGAGACGGAACTATACAGATCGCAGGAGTCGGGTACTTGCCAAACACTTGATCAGGGTTGTGCCTGGAACCACCCCTTGCAGGAGATGGAACAGCCAGCTTTAAGACGGCCATGTGGAACTTACGGCTTGCTTGCTTGTCATCAGCCTTGTGATGATGGCTTCGTAAATGTAGTGAGTTCTTTGGGTAGGATCCAACAGCCTATTGAGCATTGCTGTGGGCGCCAAGAAATACGATTATGGCAAGGACAACTTGATAGGCTAGTATTGCATCAGCTGAATCACTATCATTAATGGCACTATAGATTAAAGGATTTTTTTGCTGTACTGAAACCACATGCGGGATTTGCGTGCCAGTTAGATACCCGAAATATCATTTCGGAGGAAAATAATATAAAATAATATTTCCACACGAAATACAATTCTACTTAACATACATCCATACTGAAATCGCTCATCAGGCAAAAAGGTTTTCATTTTTTGTTGTTGTTGTCAATTTGCTGGAAAAACGATGGGAGTCAAATGAAAAAAAAAATGTTTTAGAGCCAATCAGATTGCAAGGATAAGCAGACAGTAGGCAAAAATCTTCTGTAAATCGCGCTGAAAGCTTATTTTAATGCAAATTATTTGCTCAAAATGGCTTTGAACGTTTAACTTAGTTGAATTTGACCAAAAAGCCACCAGGAATTTGTTGGTGTCATCAAAGTTCCCAGGAAAGTCTGGTTGGTATAGCCAACGCGTTAAAACAAGGCTGCTCTACTCATATTTAAAGTATCAAAATTTTTGTCCTAAAATAATTTACTGAAAACGGGAAAATAATTTCAATGAGGAATTATTATGTTACGTTCAAAAAGGAAACGTAATCTGTTTCGTTTTCACTCAAATCTGTCGTGGTTTATTTACAGGATTGCTTCACAAAAATCCACAAGGAACAAACAAAATCCCCGAGAGACTTATTTCATAATGAAATATACGGAAGTCGAGCGGTTTCGCCAGGTTGGCCTTCCTTTTCTTTCTAATATGTCCTAACGGCATTTCTTTATTTTAATTTATTTTGAGCAGGAAGACACAACACTTTTTAAAGTGACGTGTTTTGCAAGTTTCGTTTCTTACGTTTCATTTCTATCTAATTTCAATATTGTCAGGCCGATGATAACGGAGTGGCACCAGCTGTTTTCGGTCCCGCTATTGACTCCGATAGCTTTGAATATAAGTTTGGGGTAAGGATGTATCCCAATGGAGTTGGTGACGGAAGAGGCAGGTATGTTGCCATCTTTGTCCACATGATGGAGGGTGAGCACGATGACATCTTAAATTGGCCCTACGCTGGAAGAATCACTTTGTCGGTTTTGGATAGAAATGGACATAGGGACAACGACATCAGCCACACTTTGCAAGCTAAACCAACGTTAGCTGCTTTTCAAAGGCCTCGAGAAGCCATTTGCCCTATTGGATATGGCCTCATTTACTTCGCTAGGATAGAAGTGCTCTTCGGTCCTCAATTTGTCAAAAACGATGAACTGTTTTTGAAAATTGAGTTTTCATCAACATGAAAAAAACAGTAGTTTTAATTAGAAACTCTTCACAGTGGCCAATTAGCATTATCAACTCGGTTGATAAATCCAGCTGCACATTGTGTTGTTAGACTTTGACAGTCTCAGCTCATTCTCTTTCTTATGGCTGACAGAATTCTAAATCGTTTTTAGGTAACGTTAGATTTAACTCTTCTCTACAGGACTCCTCGAACCCTTAGACTGTGTTAAATTTTGCGTTCAAAAAAGTTTTAAAGCGAAAAGATATAAAAAACTATGATGCAGAACCAATCAAATCAAGAAGTTTTATGCCTAAGATTTTCGTCGAGTCTTTCAAATCTATTTGCTGTATGAAAAGCTAGCCCTGAACTTTTGCCTGCGGCATGGGCAAAATGTTCTTAATGAAAAGTGATAATTCAAGTTCAAGTTTATTATTTCACACTGTTTACAGAAAAAAATAACAACATAACATGATTTACAACGATATAGAAAAAAATACAAACAGAAATTAACTACAAGAAAGAATATTTAATCGTGACCAAAGTAGCCAATGAACTTTCGAGTTGATCACAGTCATGTGTAGATATGAGTTAGGGTTGGCCACATGTTACGTATAATTTAAATTAATAGTTACATTAAAGACGATACTGTTATCGTAAGAGAAGAAAGACATACATAAATGCACGTTAGAATAAAAGAAAAACTGCATATTGTGAAGCATTATCTTATATAGCTAACAGTTAAACTATGGTCAGTTTTGGGTACTCAATAAGAATCTTTTATACCGCTTTTTGAATAGCATGTATGAAAACGTTCAAATTCAGGTGGTACAGATTCCCAGATTTTATTGCAGAGAATTTAAATATAGACATACCATAATTAGTGCGTACTGATGGCTTAAAGAAGTTTTGATTCGAAACATACCTGGTATTATATGAGTGAATCTCTGATACAGGTGTGTGAATATTCGGTAGTACAGCTGGGGTGTTACTTTTGTCACTCTTAAGTTTATATTTAAAAAGTGATACTTGTAGTCTGTAAATATTTTTAAGTTTCAAGATTCCAAGAAGATTATAATAGGGGTTGACATGTTCTCTGCCATGAGCAAAGAACATGCTTCGTATACATCTATTCTGCTTAGTTGTAACAATGTAACAATGATTCAATAATAATAAACTGCTTAATCTTTTGTCTCACGATGTAGTCACTTGAGATGTAGATCGTGACGTTTCGACTGCTTACTTGTTCATCAGGTGGTGGGGGTCGATTGCTTACGCGTTACCATTTGTATCACGCCGATCCAATACGATTGGCGGATTTCGATCCCTTTGTTCCGGTGAGTTCTGGTTTTCCGAGAGGTCTGATTTCAAGTTGTTCGCTCCGTGGTTTCCAGTATTGACTCGTCGTCCGGCTGAACAACGAGGACAGGTTTACATAGAACGATAGCCAAGCCCCGATTCATGATTGGTTGAATCACGACAGCTGCTATTCTGCTCTTGTCAGTAATTAGCGGCAAAGTACTTTGCGTGAAATATTTGCGTGCTGTCCCTTTGCAACATCTACGGCATGAACTCGACGTCTGGCCATGAAGTCCTATTTCTCAGTTGATAAAATACATTAAAATATTACGCACCTCTGATTGGCCAGAGGGAGATAATTTTTCAAGTAACACGAGTGCAAAGTCGCAGCACGAGTGCAAAGTTGTAACACGAGCTGTAAAGACTATTCGTCCACTTCGTCTACTTAAATGCGAGGTTCACTTCTTTCAAGATCGTTGTTTTTTTTTTCATTCCATTCCGATTTAGGCAGACTTTTTCGAGCTCAAAATGAAGAGTTAATATTACTCTATTCGGAAAGCAATGAAGTTTAGAGAGAAAGAGTCCACATCAATCGTCAATACCTTTATTCAAAACCAGGGCTGCAGAAAGAATTCTCATAAATACCAATCTGACCACAAAGTACTCGTTCAGCCGGATTATCTATCCTGCAAGAACCATTACTCAGTTTTACAAGAGTAATACCTATATCAGTTACCCTAGAGGTATGTTTTACCAGAGAACTGCATAGAAAAGTTAGCTATTTACAAAGACACCTCACAAACCCAGAGTACAATTTCATAATCATTCAGTTGTTTTTGGAAAACAAATTGAAAACAAATGTGCAGCGAGACCTTTTTCCAACAACATTAGGCACCCATTCTGTAGGAATTCATTCTTTTCTTTTTATGTTATTGGATTTCCTTTGTATATTTCTTACAAAACGAACCAGCATTTGGCAGACGCCTTTATGAAGCGAATGCGGCCACTAAAATTGATTCCATTTATCTTTTAAAAAAAAATTTGCTGAAGGCTCAGGCTTCTAAGCGTATATATATATATATATATATGCATGCATGCAGAGCAAAATGAATATTTTAAAGACGAAGAGTTTTAATTCGAAATCACACGCACTAAGCGATTATCAGAATGTAACGCGAGCAGAATCTAGCATCAAATTTTCAAATTGAAAAAATTCCTTAATGGACGGAATTGCGCTTTCTATTACTGGTCGCTCAAGGATAAGTTGAGAAAACTGTTCAATTCAAGTCACCGCTTCTGTTTCGTTGTCGATTCTCCGTTTTGGTGAAGAAAAAGGCAGAGAGAGAGTTATTTGCTGTTTCATTTATGGTCTCATTGTCATCTGTGCCTATTCTGAGGAATTTTGTGCAAGATTGCTTATAAACGCTAAAATCAATCAATGTTCTGATTAACATTTGTCCTTATATTAATATTCGTTGTTAGTGTCCTTGTGGGATATGTAGTAGGGATTATTTGAAAAGAAACCATGGTTTTGATCTCAGCCCACCATCGCGAGACAGTGGCTAGTGAATATGAAATTCTTAGTCCGCCAGCGTACCCTCGTGATTAGCATGACATGGCGACAGCGAGACATTACTTCATCTACGAAGGGTTTTCCCCAATTTGGATTTATTTTAAGTTGATTGATCAGCTTAGTCTCGCTCACACTTAAGGCCGTTTTCTATGAATGGGCACTGATCTGCATTCTGTTTACTCAAATTTGATAGCTCCGCTTAGTAGACAAGGTCGGCCGGTGCAAAAGGTAATTTTGAAAAACCATTTAAACGCGAGCCGATGCCTCATTGCAGCTGAGAGTGAATCGTTTTGTTTTGTCGGGAAAGTTGTGAAGGAAAGGATGAATTATGATTTTCTAAAGAGTAGTGAGGTCATACTCAGTGCTCTGTAATTTGTTCTCAGGATTCTCGTGAAGTTAATATCCGTGACAAAAAAATAATTTAATCATAACATATTGTGTCTGATCACTGACGCAACATTACAGGTAAAGATAGCTTAAATTGTCACTTATAGCATATTTAGTAAATCGAACCATCTGCTTTACGGTCATGCTCTGTCTGTGAATAGTATGAATAATAAAATGTGAAAGTGAAATGTTCAAGAGAATATGTTACCGGAGTTATTCCTAATTCCTAAGGCACATTGAATACTTTCGTTTTGCATCATGGAGCACGGATGTCTAATCAACTGCTTGAGTGTAAACGAAATTCATAAAATCATGAAAGAAGGCTTAATCCTATGAAATAAACCCACTTCTCCAGCTAACTCAACGCAAACTGAGAGTAAAAAATCCTTTGAAAAAAACATAACATCCCAAGATAACAACATTATTTAAGTGTCAATGCGTTAGACTATTTTACTTTATGCTCATCGGGGACACTACAAAAATACAGTAAAACCTAAAAAAATTTTAAGTCTAATACTTAAATCTAAAATCTAAAATCCAGGAATAATTAAGTTATAATACAACTACTAACAATTAAAATAAACAAACTGTTTGGAACATGAACTTTTATAATGATTTTTTCGCAATCCTGAAATAGCACGCGATCCTGAAATAGTAAGCGCCGGCGACGCATGGCACAACTTCAGTTACTATGGTTGCAAAAAAATACTGCTTGGCTATTGGTTAAATTACGGTAAAAAGAAACGTGAATAAATTTGTTGAATAAAAAGGAGTGCCGATTTAGAAGCAGTGGAGTTACTTATCAAAAGCCAGTCGTGCACGTGTAGACTCCTGTAGCAATTTTTAACGGCAGAATTTGTGAAAGGGGGTTCCATCATGAGGTACGTGCGATCAAGAGCGAGCTTCTTTATTCTCAGCTCTTTTTTTTTTATTACAAGAAATTTTATCCTAATTTCGACCATGCTGTTAAAAACTCTCGCCTCCATCACGAAGGGGTTCAGTCGCCTCATCATTTACAATTTACGTTTAACTACAAATTCATAGAAAATTGGACTTTGTTTTCAAATTGATAGTAAATCCCAGCTTGCATTTGGAATATATTATGCTTTTTATTCGATTTCACCTGGCTGACAGAGGTATGTTGCTATCGAAGCACATTTTACCCACCGCGTGATTACTGTTGCAGAAAAATCTCATTAAAATAAAGGCGAACGCTCTGGGCTTTTATATTGGAGGTAGGGCATAAATTTCCATATCAATTTTTCCTGCCTCTGTGACGCATTTAGACTTAAGCGCAAAACTCAACACAACTTTTCGATTTAAAGAACTTTTAAGTGGCAACCAAGGAAAATCTGTCTTTAGCTTAGCCCGACTTTTTCCAGAGGCGAAAATTTCTAAGAGTGGATTCTCAGATTCTTTAATCTAAAAATAAATACATAAATGTTCACGCGAACTGCGCGATTCTTTTTCGCTTCTAGACTTTAAGCGCAAAACTTGGCGCAACTTGTCCATTTTAAGATCTTAAGGGGCAGCAAAGAAACATTTATGCTGTATCTATCTTTGGCTTAACCTGAATTTTTCCAAAAGCGAAAGCTTCTGAGAGTTAATTCTCAGATTCTTCAAGCTAAAAATAAAACATGAAAGATCATGTGAGACTGTGGAGTCTGGAAATGCCTGGTCGTGGGACGTTGAAAGGATAAAGCAAACAGATCTAGCAGTTTACATCACTTCCGTACACTCCTTCGGTAAAAGCCAAAATTAAACAAACTAAATTAAAATACTTAAATGAAACGAATACCTTCATTAATTTTAACAGAAATTTTCCTCATAAAATGAAACTTTCTGCCCCAAACTTTTTAGCAAACCATAATTGGTTTTCTTATTTGCAAGTGCACAGACATGACGTAGAAAGTCTGGTACCTAATGCCCGAGTATTACAGCCACCGTTTTATGCTGGAGATTTCTAACATAACCAAATATGCCTACAGAAGAAACTTGATATGAGGAAATAAAGGCCATAGTTTATAAATGTTTTGCCGGGTGAAGTAGTTCCGAAGTCTTCAGACGATCTCGTTGAAAAACTTGTTCCGATCCTTAACTATAACATACGAAAGCAGGCTCTGTCATGTCACTGAATTATCATTTTTGTCATTGGGGAATTTCGAAGATGGAAACATTGTTTAATTCGTCGTTGACCTTAAAATATGAATCATTGCTCTATTTCAGTTTCCAGAAGCTTGTATCTACTATTTGGTTCATTGTTGTCTCGTCAGTGCAGCAAGATATTCTCTTTCCAAATTGTATGATCATAAAAATCAATTAATAATTACATGCTTGTTGATGTTGATTTGTTCGCGAGTCTAAATTAGAATTAAAAAGTCCGTGAAAATCCTATTCGAAAATCTAAAATATACTAGAAGTTTCGATTTTAAAGCATGACCCTAAAGGAATCGATCAAGGTATTGCTACCATGGTTTAACAATAATTCACTTCACGCGGAGATGTTTCACAGCTATGTGCAGGTAATAAACATCGAATAATAACATTTAACGAAGTATACGCGCTATTAACTATTTTGAGTGATGATAGATAGGTCGGCAAAGTTTCTAAATAAGTAAATAAGAACTGATAGCTACAGCTATGAGACATTTGTGCTGGTTGCTGAGGTCATCAAACAAGACAGACACAGCCATTCTTTGAGGTATTTAATATCATCTCAAATCAAATAATCGATACACATACTTGATAGCTTGTATTCCTGTTTTCCTAAACTTTTAACATTTTTGAATCCAGCAAACATAGAAAGTTGCCAACGGACGCCTGTGTAGTCAAATCAAATGTGATCTCGGCTGCAGTGGGCCTTTCGCATCGTATATACGTCGCCAGCAAAGCAATATACACCCTGCAAACAAAAATTTGAATTGGCTTATGGCTTTTTGTCATCAGAATCTCCTATATTACAGAGGTCTTCGGTCGACTTCTGCGCATTCCATCTGGCGGACATTATGTTGGAAGTAAACTTTGTTTTTTGTGCTTGCATTTGCCTAAGTTTTTTGTATGCAATTGTTGATTTCTCCTGTAACTGTTTTTTCTCCTGGTATGCCAGAGATGCAGGTTTCTTACATATGTATTCTGAGCATTATGTAGTGTTAAGACCTTTCTGAGGTGGGGTGGGGGCAGGTAGTGCCACATATAATTGATTATTATTTCAATACTTATTACTAGACACCCTTTTTTTTTGAGTATTGAATTGATCAAATTTTGTTTTGCGTGTTAAGGGTTGTAGCGGGGTAAGTCTTTTGCCAAGCAGGCTGTCTTCTTAAGTTTTTTTTTTCTTGGCTGACAAAAGTTTTAAGCTGAGATAGCTTTTAATTAAGAACAGCCCCAAGTGTTAGGGTGATGACTCTTAACCAAAAGAAAACAAAAAGTCACCAGCAAAGGTTATTACCAGATGAACTATTAATTTTATGGAGTTGTTAGAGTGAGTCTCACAAATGTGTGAAATATACTTGAACATATTTTGTACTGTTACCTCCCAATTTGTTTCAATTTAGAGTTACTAGGTTAGTATACTTTAGTTAATACCTTTTGGTTTATTGGTTAGAGTGGTTTCACTAAACCTGATGAGTACTAATTAACTATTAGTGCTTAGAGTAATTTTCATTTTCTGTGAAAGAATAGGGTAATTAATAGTTAGCGTTGTAATGTTAATTTTTTTGTTTTCTTTTGTTCTTTATCAACTTCTACAAACTATGTAGTCATTTCTTTATTTCATGGGAAAATGAATATCACTCTAAAATATGTAAATAAACAAAAAGTCACAAAGCATTTAGCATCTAGTAACATCAATGTAATTCATCAGCAGTACCCAGGCTTATTGAAATCACTCTAATCAAAACCATTATTTTCATTTGCCCCCGAATGAAATATGACTATTTAGTTTGTAGCAGTTGATAATGAACAAAAAAATTCAGAGTCGACTAATTAAAGTGATTGCAAATTTTCATTTGCACATGAAAATTATCTAAGTTTTTTCATTCTGTATATACGCAGTGAGGGAAAAGACACACTGTAAGATTATAACAGTTTTAATATTTTTCATGTGACTTTATATCTACTAATTACAATGATAATATTTCAAGAGTATAATAGTAGAAACTGTCATCCAACAAGAACAATACAAATCTCTAGCATGAGAATCAAATATTTTGAACCCTATATTACTATTACAATAGGTTGCAACAGTAATACACCCTACTGTTAATAAAAAATTGGTGTAGCTTTCAGATATGAGCGATCTAAAGGCTCTTCGTAAAGAAGTACGGTACTGATATTCACCTGTAGCAATTTCTTGGTGAACAGTACCAGAGTAGTTTTCACTGTATTCCAGTTGATAATCAGCATCAAACACATTTAATGCTGTTTGTAATCCTGACTGCATTAAACATGCCTTCCTGGCTAATCTTGATAAACCTAAATAAAGCTGATTTCCAATATCCCTTATTTGTGTAAGATCATTTGCAGAGCTAATCCCTTGTGTGTTATTGTTAACCAAAGAACACAAACTCATTGCAACACATTGTTGTCCTGCATTCTGTCCAAAAACTAACTCGTTACCTTGACTATATGGAGCTACTGTTGTTTTTTGCAAGAAGGGCCAGGATTTATCTACTTAATTTATAGCTGCAATAATTTGCTTCATGAGTCTCATTCTAGCAAGAACACATCAGTTTGTTACAAGAAAACAATGTTAAATATCGACTGGCATGATATTTTACCTTCTGATACTTTGACGAATTCTTTCACGACAGTCAAACTTAAACGTCCGCTTATTTAGTAGATTTTAAAGCATTAACATAACAGTACAATGTAGATGACATGGGGATACATGAGAGAATACGTGCACAGACAAATTTTCTAACCTTTCTGCTCGTTCCTTAACCTTTTCAAACTTCGTGTTGGTATTCTGCTTGGTTCACGATCAGGTCTACATACACGATGAGATTTGTGTCTATGCTTCCCTCGACTAACATTGGATAGCTCAGTTGATATAGCATGTTTCTCGATGAAAGGTTCACTCATAAATGTTCGCTCATAAAGAGATCTCTCATAAGGTTCGTAGACCGACCCGTTCCGAAAACGCTCGACATCTTTTAGTGTGGGTCTACCGCGAACGATGTGTGCATATTTTGTATGCGTTTTGAGCGTATTATACACAGTGTCTGTGCTTATTTCGCGCCGCGAAAGCTTCTCATCGTCCGCCATTACACCATGCCATGTGCTTATTCCTCAAAACGTCGCGCATGCGTCAGAGTCAAAAGTAATATGCCAGAAGCTGTGAATGGGAGTTAACCGCAGCGTTGTTAAAAGATCGTTAAATCAAGTGCGTAAACCGTGACATAATAAGGAAGCGTGCTATAGCTTTTTCAGATTTTCGACAGAAGTATCCAGCCAGCCTGACCGAACAAGCTTGGTCAATAACGGATTTACTACACTAGCACACAGATTTCGCTTTCAAAGAATCAAGAAAGACTCAGTTATTTCGAGAGCTGGGATATAGAGAAAGCCATGCGGAAATGTTTGTAGCACAATAAACCCAAGAGAGTTGAGACAATAGTGTCGACATAGCCTTACTCTACTAAAAACAAAAATTCATTTCGAAATGAATTTTTGCGGGAAAACCGAAGTGATTTAAGAGAGAGAAGAGAGAAATTATATATTTTTTCTTTTTATCGGCTGAAGGTCGTGACCGAAGAGATACTGCCCGGCCGGCAAAACAAAAATGTTTATGAAAATTCATAAAGGCGACTCAACACGCGACGGCTAAGAATTCATAGAACCTGTACGCTCACGTACTCGTAGAAAAAATAATATCATGCGCGAAATTGTAGGGGTGGAGGGATTTCCCTTTCATTTAAATCGTAATCTGATTTGTTAATTTACCTAGTAACATATTTAGCCATTTCTAATCCCTATAGAAGCAGCCATAGCTTCAAAGACTGTATTCGATTCGTAAACATTAATTTAAGAACACTCAAACCATCCGTTCGAGTGGATTCATCTTCGTTCCGCAGCGAACTTTCGAAGGGAGGGAAATGAGAGCAGCGGCGTTCATGCTTCTGATCCCTCTTGGAAACTAATCGAAGCAAGATTGTAATTGTAACTCGACGGACGGAAACGAGAGCAGCGGTGTTCATACTTCTGAGTTACTTTTGGAAAGTAAACAAAGCAAGATCGTTAAGCCCACCCACTCGAAGACAAAAAAATACACCCAATCAAAAAATAGAGGGGAGGGTTTCCCTGTCATTTAAATCGTAATCTGATTTGTTAATTCACCTAGTAATATATTTATCCACCTCTAATCACCACAAAAGCCGCATAGCTTCAAAGGCTGTATTCGATTCGTAAACATTAAGAATACTTATACCATCCGCTCGAGTCGAATCCTTTTCGTTCCATAGAGGAGATGAACTTTCGAAGGGAGGGAAATGAGAGCAGAGGCGTTAATTCTTCTGATCCACTTTTAGAAACTGAACGAAGCAAGATCGTCGTGAAATACAAATTTCCCCTTTGCCGCCACGTTATGGCTGTTAGAGAGGCACTGCACGCTGAATATGGTCAATTACTTTGTCCAAAATGTGTGACACGGACTACAAGGTATAGCTTATTTTGCAGGATTAATTTTTTAAAATTTTATGAGGTTGCTTGTTTCTATGATTCTTGTTAAGCGCATGCGACGAGAAACAAGGACGCTTGTTTTGTTCGTTTTTAGTTCCTTAGATTGAAATTTTCAATTCCCTTAGCTCTCACAAGTTACTTTTATTTGGATTTATTTTACGAAAAGTCACTTTCTGTAAAACGTTTTGGGTCCTGACATGATACAAGCACCGTCTGTATCTTGGATTTTGTCACCGCAATACTTCGAACAAATTCGAACCAGTTTGAATTCGCGCGATAATCGCCATTGATTTACACACAAAGCGATATTTCAGAGGGACCTCCGCAACTAGTTGTCACAAGTGTTTCGTAAAGTTCAGGCTTTAACCTTTCAATCTCGCCCTGAGATTTGACAAGCCAAAAATGTATGTACATCCGGAGTTTGACCGCAAGTTTTTATTTACTTTTTGCCAGCTAAGCACAATGTTCAGTTCGAGTTGGAGGCGGTATGGAGGTGTGTCGGAAAAATTGGCTAATGACCGGAACTGCCACAAACGTGTCCAAAGGTCGTGTTCTTAAAATAAATGACTATGGGAATTTGTGAATAATTCCACCAGTTTCGATACCGCAAATTTCAAAAGCCACCCTGGGATAAGAGCTTTTTTCAAATTACGCAAGAACAAAACCCTCCATTTGTGCCGCGTGTAGACACCGCGTTAGTCAACACCTTATTCCTGAAGATCTGAACGAGATACTTATCAAAAGACAATCGTGCACTTGTAGACACTTGTGGCAATTTTTATCAGCAGAATTTGTGAAAGGGGGTTCTGTTACGAGGTATGTTCGATCAAGAGCGGGCTTGCTTATTCTTGGTGTTTTCTTTCTCATCACAAGGATTGCACTAATTGCATTAATTTATTCACGTCTTAAATCTTGATTGTTCGATCCACCCCCGAACACACCTCTTGTGTAGGCCAATTAGAACCGATCTTGTGCGCAGCTGTCAATCTGATTCGATCTGCATGAGTTAGGATGAGTTTCATTCTCTTAGACCGTACACTCGGTTGCTCACATTTCAAAACAACTTTGATATTATATTACTCGAAACAATTTGTTCATATAGGATGTGGTTAGACTCATAATGGAACTGAGCACATTCAGCAGGTCTGCAATATCGAAAATAACGACTAAACGTATTGAGCTTGCTTGGTTTAATTGAGTTCATATTACTCAACGTCCAACATGATTTATGAAATATTTTCCAGTAAAGCGTTACACTTAAATTCGAAAATTTGAATCAAAATCTCTGATCCTTAACTATAACACATGAAAACGGGCTCTGTCATGAAAATGAAGTGAAAAACTGCTTCTTCGAGAGAAAACGTGTTGTGGTGTCTTGCTCAAATCAAATTACATCTTTCAGCCGAGAACGTTGTTAACTTGATCGCATAGATTTTGCTACACTTGTCCAGTAGGATAAGTTCGATCGTCAAGAGGACCCAGCGGGAGTGTTTTGTAGATAGCTATGAGAGAATTATGAAAGTTCTATGAAACGTAAACTCGTTTTCCAGTATTAACTATGGCACCAATCATAAATTTGAAGAAATATTACGATCTTTTAAGAGGTCAAACTCCAACGCAACCCTTGTCAATCCTCCATCATTAGGTATCTATACAAACGGAAGATATGTCTCGATAAAAAGCAAAAGCTACAGTGGACGTTTACTAAACTTCCAGTTATAGCATTAACCCTTCCCGTAATTACAGCCGGAAACCAGTAGGCTGCAGTGTTTATCAATTATTTTCATGAGCACGTCAGAAATGTTTAGCTAAGAAGTTATTCTACTTCAATGTTTATGCCGTTGACAAATTTTCAAACTGGCAAACGAATGATGAATCCATCTAATCAATGATACTGCTTCATTGCGTTCTCATATAAATGCGCAAACAAACTCGTTTAGCCATCACCATAACAAATGATTCACCTCGAAATAATCTGACAAGTGAAAGATCTCTCAGTCCCGACATCAGGCCCAGCTGACCCTTGAAAGTTAAAATTCAACGTTGACGCTTTTTTCAAAGTTTCAGTTACGATGGAAAAAATCTAAATTTACTTTGCTTCGTTGCCTTCTCATAATAACTATTGCGTTGACGAATTCATCTATCACCATAACAAATGATTCACCTCGAAATAATCTAACAAAGTGGATGATCTCTAGGTCCAAAAATCTACCCAAGCTGATCCTCGACAGTTTAAATTGACGATTCAAAAGATGACCAGAAGGTACAGTGCTGAATATCTATATGTAAGATCGATGCACATACCTAAAATCTGTTCACCAGAGCATCCCAAGAGGATTGATCCACTTTAAACCGAACAGAGCTGTACTATACAGCTGTTCTCGTAAGTTTCAAAACTTTGCACACGTTAAAGAGATAACCCATGATAACAAGCAGTTTTCCCGGAATTTAAACCTAATTCCTCTGTTGATATTACCGAGAGAAGCTGAAGGCACAAAGATGTTCAAAAGCGTGTTAAGACTGTTAAAATTATAGATTGAAGTCACTCAGAATTTGAGAGGATAAACAGAAGAAGCGAAACGAGGAAGATATATTGGTTTTTCCAGAGAAAATGTGAGGTCGTGTTCTGTACAAATTTTACGTCTTTTGCTGAGAATATTGTTAATTTTATCGCAAAGATATTACTACAATTTTCCGGTAAAATAAGTTCGATTGTAAAGAGGACTTAAAAGTATTTTGAAGTAAGCTCGTTATTCCGTATTAATCATGGCAACAAACACAAATTCGAACAAATATTACGATTCTTTGAAAGGTAACGATCAAACGCAAACCTTTTCAAGACTCCATCATTTGGTATCCTTACAAACATGAGATATATGTTCCAGTAGAAAGCGAAAGTTGCAATAGTCGCACGACGCTTTTAACAACAGCATCATCCCTTCAAGTCTAATTACAGCCGGAAACTTAAAGGCCACCAGGCCACAGTTTTTATCATCTATGTGAAATCGATGCACATACCTAAAATCCGTCCACCAGACCGTCCAATCCGCTGTAGATAGAAGAATGAGTTCCACACGAGAGCTCGAGGTGGGAGCGAAGAACGCTTGTCCAATTTAGCTTAATGAAACTAAACTCCCTTTGTTAGCACTTGCTTTAGAGGACGTTGATGTTGTTTCCTAACGGAGTAACATCTAGGGACTAATTTGCCGTCAAGAGAAACTATTCACACGTCTCCATCCAGAATGTTGTTGAACAGGCCTAGGTCGATTTCAATATCAGGAGCGAGTATTGTTCCTGCGCAGATTTCGTGACTCGCCCCAACCAGTATTACTGGTTGTGACCTAAACCAATAATACTGGTTGTGGCCTAAACTAGTAGTACTGGTTGTGGTCGAAATCAGCAATGCTGGTTGGGGCCTCAACACCGTGTACACGATTTCCGCATTCATTGTCGTGCTCTGCCGAACGCTGTACGAATAACACATCAAAAGCCCGTCGGGTAAACATTTGTGACTACTTGCAGGAGCAAAATTCTTCTAATTTGTTCCATTATGAGGTATGTATTTGTAAGAGTTAGCTAAGGTATCCGAGACAAAACTTTCAAGTTCTTCCTTATCTTATTTCTCATTACAAGATTTCAATGATGCCCCCAGAAACTCTCCCTTCTGTCTCGAATGTTTTTCTCGTCTCATCATTCATATTTTGCGTCTGTAATTTTTATATTGAACTTTATCTTTAAATTGCTACCGAATTACAGACAGCTTGCATTTGAAATATACTCTTCTTTTTGAAATCTAGTCCACGCTCGTGACAAGACGAAAAAACATCTTTCTCTTTTTCTTTACGGAGCTCAAAACTTACCATCTTCCTTATTTAATAATTTTATATAATTTGAGACTACTACCTCAAATTACTGGGCGCAGAAGTGCGTTTCCGGCAAAAGGAAACCAATGCTATTTATCAACAATTTTAACATGACATTGCATAAAAAATACTACTGCGCGTGAGGAGTGCGTTTCCGGCAAAAGAAATGCGTTTCCGGCAAAAGAAAACCAAAGCTATTCATCAACAATTTTAAGGTAACATCGCATAAAAAATACTACTGGGCGTAAGAAGTGCGTTTCCGGCAAAAGGAAACCAATATTATTCATCGACAATTTTTACATAACATCGCATAAAATATATTACTGAGCATAGGAAGTGTGTTTCCGGCGAAAGAAAACCAACGCTACGCATCCACAGTTTTATAAAACATTGCATAAAATATATTGCTGGGCGCAGAAAGTGAGTTTCTGGCGATCATCAACAATTTTTAGAGAAAATTGCAAATGTAAATGTCCCATTTGTCGCCACATTATGGCTGGCAGAGACGCTTTGCGTAAAAAAAAATTGTTTCCAAATGCATAACCCGGCTGAAAGGTAAAAATATTTTATAACATTCATTCAGTAAAATCATTTTGGATGATTGTGTTTGCGGTTCTCGTTCAGTGCACGCGTTGATCTAAGAACTCCTTTTTCCGTTAGTTACAGAATGGAAATAAGGCAGCCCTAGCTAATAAGCTTATTGCCCTCGCTCTTGGTCAGTTTACAAGAATTTCGAAAAACTAATTTAGTGGTTCTTTTTTTCATACGATAGTAATTAACGATTCTTTTTATTCTCATTTAATTTTACTAAACGTTTCTTCCTTACTATTCCAACTGTACTTCCGGCACAAAGTCGCTCGATTTACCATAGAAGTTAGATGTGATGTTTCACCTGAATCACTCAGTGATACGACTCATTCAGTCGATAAGATTTTGCTTTTTATGAAATGTATATGTCTGACTTACCTCGAAATAAGCTTTTGCCTGTTTATTTTGTCGTTTTACCCTACTACCTGTTCAAACTCTACACGCCTGGGTTAGACCTATCAAGCTGCTCCCATTCCTCGTTCCTACGGACTGAACAAGGGAGAAATATCTTTGGACGAACCCAGTAATATCATCTGTCGAAATCAAAACGACATGATTTTCCCTTTTTCTTGCAGCTTAAGAAATAATGATTTTTCTGCTGAGGAGATGGAACATTTTGATACAAGGTATAGTGATGTTAGTCGGTTGTTAGATTAGATAATTGTTGTGTACTTGAATTTCATCGCAATCTATCGCCCATAATGTATCTCTTTCATGGATTAGCCTTGGTAGAATGAGTGATGGTAAAATCAAATTGACTGAAAAACATCGAAGGAACTGTCCGCTCTGATATCATGGACTGAATTGGGTAAAGTTGATCCGGATGAATTAGAGTTTTAGACTTGTTTTGCGTTTGGAATTCGTTCAAATCCGGCGCATAGGTAAATTTGTGTCCTTTAAAAAATATCATTATGTTGCAACTGTAAAATTACCAGTGTTTCTCTTTTAACGCATGAATCTCAGTTTTTAGCACTGCGGTAAAAAATTTCATTGAGACTTATATTGATGGTGTGCAGCGAGCTAAAACTTTGGTTACTTTGGCCGAAATGAACCAAGGTGACAACGTCATTTTCAACAGCAGCCACGCGGCAACAGTACTGATCATTCGCGCCTGTAAGCGATCACAACCTTTTGCTCTCGCTCACAGGAATATCGTGCATTCTAAAGGAAATCTCCCAAACTCGGCTGAAGCCAAAGACAAGGAAGTCCAATTACCCTCCTTTAATGTGGATAAAGGGGAAACCATGAAATAAGATTGTAACAAATTAGTGACTGGAGTTCTGCAAATTTAGAATTACGTTGGTAGAGATACATAATACAACAATGCTGAGTTAGGAGGTTTTTATTATAATATTTTTTTACTACCTTTTAAAGGTCTAATGATTCAAGAAGTTCCGCAAGTAATGCCGAAACCCCAGACTCTGAGGTAAGTTCAGACAACGCAAATGTTCGATTCGATTGATTATGTGACGTAGTCTAGAATGACACTGTGACTGCAAAGATTTATTTGATTTCCTAAAGGAGCTGGAGAAGAAGTTTTAGGAATAAACAAGGGCAAAAGTGAAATGTGGCAAACTTTGTGGGTCTTCTAGATCTCTAAGGGACGATTTAAACAAGAGCTGTTTCGAAAGAAGGAATCATTTTTTATTGTAGCGTGGCGTCCTCGTCTCGGAAACATTAGGAAGAAAATCGCGTTTTTTATTTCTCTAGTTTACAGAAGTCAGTCAGGGCCATGCCACAAGCAATATGGGTGCACGTAACAACCTAAATGAGCCGTCTACGGACAATGTGGCTCTCGAAGAAGGACAACAGCCAAACAATCAGCAGTCTGATGTTAAAAAGGCCAGTGGTTCAACTACTCCTAACGAGGAGCCCGACCGGACTGTCAGTCGCAAGAGTACTGATTTAGAAAAACCAGGAGGTTACCAGATGCTACATGGAGGACGACATGCTACAGGAAGTGATGAAATGTCTACTTCCATTCAAGGAAATGAATCAGCCAGCACTATGACATTTGGGGAAGAATGTCGCCCTGTTTCAGAAATGGATCTCAACGCAGGTCGACCTCAGTCACCTCAGCTGGGTACTGAAGATGCTTCAGGCCATTCTATCTGTAATGGTGGAGCTGGTAATGCTCTACCTCAAGGAGACCAAGTTGAACTGGTTGACAGGATGGAGAGACCGGAACATCAGCCTTTTCCTCTGCAGGAATGTGGTATCCAAGTCAATGTGTTGAGTGTACCTATTCAGGAGACGGAACTATTCAGATCACAGGAGTTAGGTACTCGCCAAACATTTCATCAGGGTTATACCTGGAATCATCCCTTGCAGGAGATGGAGCAGCCAGCTTTAAGACGGCCACGTGAAACTTCCGGCTTGCTTGCTTGTCACCAGCCTCGTGATGATGACTCCATAAATGTAGTGAGTTCTGTGGGTAGCATCCAACAGCATATTGAGCATGGCTGTGAGCGCCAAGAAATAAGGTTATGGCAAGGGCAACTTGATAGGCTAGTATTGCATCAGTTGAACACTACCATTTTTGGCACTTTAGATGAAAGGATTTTTTTACCGTATTGAAAACACATGCGTGACTTGAGCGTCAGTTCGATACCATAAATACTATTTGGAAGGAAAATTACTTCACACGAATTTTGAATTGGAGAAAAAGCCACCAGGAATTTATTGGTTTCATCAAGATCCCCGGAAAGTCGGTTTGGTATAGCCAGCTCGTTTAAACAAGAGAAGCTGCTTTACTTATAGATAAAGTATCAAAATATCTGTCTTACAATAATTTACTGAAGACACTAACGTAATTTCAGTCATGAGTCATGTTATGTTTAAAAAGGAAACGAAATATGTTTCGTTTTCCCTAAAATCTGTAGTGGTTTATTTACAGGTCTGCTTCACAAAAAGCCGTAAGGAACAAACAGAATCCTCGAGAGACTTATTTCATAGTGAAATATACAAACGTTGAGCAGTTTCGCCAGGTTGGCTTTCCTTTTTCTTTCTAATATGTCATTACAGTATTTCTTTCTTTTAATTGATTTAAGCAGGAAGACACAACACTTTTTAAAGTAACATGTTTTGCCAGTTTCTTTTCTTACGTTTCATTTCTATCTAATTTTAATACCGTCAGGCCGATGACAACGGATTGGCACCAGCTGTTTTCGGTCCCGCCATTGACTCCGATAGCTTTGAATATAAATTTGGGGTAAGGATGTATCCCAATGGAGTTGGTGACGGAAGAGGCAGGTATGTTGCCATCTTTGTCCACATGATGGAGGGTGAGCACGATGATTTCTTAACTTGGCCTTACGCTGGAAGAATTACTTTGTCAGTTTTGGATAGAAATGGACAAAGGCACAACGACATCAGCCACACCTTGCAAGCTAAACCAATGTTAGCTGCTTTTCAAAGGCCTCGGGAAACCATTTGCCCTATTGGATATGGCCTCATTTACTTCGCTACACTGTAAAATGAAAAGAGCCAAATTGACCCCAAAAGCCAAATTGGCCCCAATTTCTCGAGGGCCAGTTTGGCCCATCAAGGTTCGTTTTGGACTATTTGAGCCAAAACGGGCGGGACAGGTACCATTTCGACCCCTCCAAAATCTGAATTGGCCCCTATGAATTCTACTTTGGAACTTTTTCTCAATTTGGCCCTTCCAAGAGCCAAGTAGGATTGACCAATTTGGCCCCAAAGAGGTGCAATTTTTGAAAAAAAAAGAAAAAATAATTTTCTTTTTTCGACCATATTTCGTTCCCTATACTATTCCTTATAAAGTGTTCAAATTTTCAACGGTTCCTCTCGTAACTGAACACCGAGTCACACAACGAATTAATCGTTGGCTTTTTCTCGAGACGTGAGCGTCAGCTGCCTGTGATGGCATTAGTCGAACCGCCCTAGACCACGTGCGTCGGAAACAATGAATTATAGCAGCGAATTCGTCACTGAAGTGGCTGTTTCTTGGCTACAGTCGCATGGAATGAGACTTAAGAAAGGAAAGGTAGGCAAAAGAAATTTCTTAACAACGTATTTTACTGCAACTTTACATTCACAAACTTGACCGCTCCATTGATCTTTGTTCGTATCTTATCTTGCAGAAAAAGACGGTTGCGATGGCCAAGATCTCCTTGCCATCGCCCAAGATGCAGACGTACCAAGGCACTACATCCCTATTATAAAAGAGCGTCTAAAGCTCAAGAAATTGATTGCAATGAACGCTGAACCTAGAGATGACACAAGTTCTTCGTCGGTACGATAATTAATTTTCCTACCAGAGAATTTGACACATGGTTCGCCTCTTCTCCCGAGTCTTGTTGAGTCTCAGCGGTTTCGCAACTAAAGTCACGTGATCAAATTTTGGCGCCGAGAGATAGAGACGGTTACAGTTCGAATACTGCATTTGCACAAGATGGATTTAACTTATTTCAAGATTCTCTGATTTTAGGATCTCTCACTCTGAATTCTTAATCTTTTTCTTGAAAAGATGAACTGATATTTTTATGTCTATGTCTTTGTTTGCATCCACTTAAGCTGATTTTTTGGCTCTCACTCTTTCAGCGTGCAGAATCAAGTCCTTCGAGTAAGACGGTTCAAACGTCGATTGATGATTCAAATAACATCAGCGATTATGGAAATTTAGAGGTGACATTGGCACCGAAAGAAAAGGGTAAATCGCCCAAGGATCTCTGTTTTACGGACGAGGCGACAGAACTGAGCACTGTCTAAGTAAGTTCTTGCATATTAAACTTAGCAGGATGGTGAAGAGTACATTATCGATTACTTTCTTTCGATTATATCCTAAAGGAAAACACACAAGGTGCCAGTTGGTCAGTTAAAGATGACAAATCTCGGGGATTGCACTTACAAAAATGGCGAGATTTGCTTTATTTTTATTGAAATATATTAGATATGTATTTACTTGCACCATGCATGAAACAAAGTAAACCCAATTTTTAAATCTGGTAAATTAAAAAATTAGTGAATTGATAGGATGATATCAGACAGTTTAATTTTTTTGAAAACAAATATTTACCTACAGGTTCCTCCTGAATGGCTTTCAAAATTCCAACTACCATCGAGGGTAAGAAACTTTTCTTTGTTTTGTTTTTTAAGTCTACAAGCAATCCTTATTTATTCATGAATACTGAACTAAAACTGAAGTGCATAGAGGTATGATTTCTTTTCTTGATAAGTACATATACAGTTTGGTGAAAATACATCATTGATGATCACCATTATTGTGTTTTTACTTCTTATGCACAGTTTGCTTACAAATATTTTGCAACTTTGTAGTTGCAAAAATTTACTGTTCTCCAACAACAAATTAATTTGCTCATTTGTTTGTTTTTTTGTACAGTTCTCTGCCTCAGTAGAGTTGGATACCAGGAAGGGATATCTCATCAGCAGCCTAAAGTACTCTGAGAAACAGTGGATTGCAAAAAAAAATTATTGCAGAGTAGCCTTGTATGGTTAGCAGGATACTAGACTAAGTTGACTTGGAAACTGAATGGATTGGTATGGTCTAAAAATCTATTGCTTCACCTCTTAAACTAAAAAGTTGCAAAATAATCACTCTCACCTTTTAAGTTCATGACCTTTGTTCTTGTGTGTTTGTCATCACATGCATTTAATGAAGTTGTGACCATTTTGGAGGTACAAGTCCAAAAAACTGCTACTTTGGTACTAAGATGAACAGCTAAAATTTCTGAGCCCATTTGCCAATGAAGTCCAGATACAAAGGTTCAAGTACTTTGGGGTTGTATTAATTTTGCCTTTTTGTTTAGTTTTTTTGATTTTGCAATTTTTTAAAATATTCCTGTTGACAAACCATTAGATAAATATTGGACATAGAATAGCTGATTTTTTTCAGATATTTTGGGAGTCATACATTACTTTTTCAAGTCTTGAATGGGAGACAAATTACACACATTGAGCTAAACTTCCACTTCCATTTCTGGTGTTTTAGCTTGTAGTTTTAGAAAAACAATATATATATATATGTAAATGTGGGGGTAGAGTCTACCTTGGCATAAAGTGCTCAATGCTGTGGTAGCAGAGCTAAGTATACATAAGTTAAAGAATTAAAGAGGACACATCAGTTCTATGTGACTCTGAATTTCGCACTTAAGTGCTTGTCAGACAGAACTTTTCTGTCTGACAAGTGCTTAGGTGCAAAACTCAGTCACAGAGAATTGATGCGTCCTCTTTAATTCTTTAACTTAAGTGTGTATATATATATTCTTTTTTTTTCTGGCTACAGGCACTTTTTGTACTTTGGCTTGATTTTAATGTGGTTGTAAAACTTGTTTTTATTGCATAGAGTAGCTGATGTTGATTCAGCAATAAGAGATTATGTCCAGCTCAAATTTTAATTGTTGGAGATCTTCAATACATCAATCACCTGAATATAGTAACAGAGGGAAGTGTAATTTTGTCACTTCTCACAAGAAAAGATTCTTGATGCTCTCATTGGGTTACTTGGCTCATTTATATTTTCTTACAATCGGTCAAAGGCAATTTGGACTTTTTTTAGAGCAAGCATTGCTTGAAATTGGGCACAGGCAGACTCTTGTCACTGTTTCCTCTATTTTCAATGACTTGGCAAATACCTGCGGTAGTACTTGCTGATAGTTTATATTTTGATAATATCTAAAGTAGCAATATGAGTGCATGTATTCTCAAATCCACTGGAAGAATACTCTTTGCTGCTCTAAGGCTTTTTGTTTTTCATATGCACAAATCAAACAAGATCTATATTCTTGTGCAGTAACTGGACCATTTGTTGCCTCTGTCTTATTTTGATAATTTTCTGTACTTTAAATCAGTCTTAATTATAAGCTGCTTTACATTACTGCATTTGCTAAGTCATTGAAAAGGGAAGCTTTACTCACAAGTGTCTCTTGAGTGTAATTTCTTGCAATGCTTGCACTATTAAGAAGTATACTGATTTAGGGAAGAGATCTATTTTAGAAAATGGTTGAATTAATGTTAAATATGTATGTATGTTATATTCTTTCACATGATGTTTTAAAGTTTGTCTGTTTTATACCACAATTAAGATTCATAATAACTGTAAAATCAGGTAGTGTAAAAGGTTTTTACATAAACAATATCTAGAACCTAATAAATGAGTGTTTGAAAGATAAAGTATGTGGTGTATTTTCATTATTTGAATGTAAGGGGGAAAATCAGCATGGAGAGGAAAGAGCCCTCTACTTCTGAAGTGGCCCACATTGGAGCTGAATTGGCTCTTTTTAAAGGGGCCATTTGTGAGAGGGCTGAAATTTCTGGGGCTGTTTTGGCCCCTATAAATTTCAAAGTGGCCCCTGTATTTTTCAAATTCACCCTTCACATGGTCCAATTTGGCCCCTACAACGGGGTCAATTCAGCCCCAAAATTGGTGCCAAAAACAGCCCCATTTCAATGGGGCCGAATTGACCCTAAGCGAGTGCCAAACTGGACTCACTCGTTTTGGCCCCATTTTTGGGGCCAAATCAACTCTTTCAATTTTACAGTGTAGGATAGAACTGTTCTTCGGTCCTCAATTTGTAAAAAACGATGAACTGTTTTTGAAAATTGATTTTTCATCAAAATGAAAAAACAAAAGTGAATCTCTGAATATTCGTACACTGTAAAATTAAAAGAGTTGATTTGGCCCCAAAAATGGGGCCAAAACGAGTGAGTCCAGTTTGGCACTCGCTTAGGGTCAATTCGGCCCCATTGAAATGGGGCTGTTTTTGGCACCAATTTTGGGGCTGAATTGACCCCGTTGTAGGGGCCAAATTGGACCATGTGAAGGGTGAATTTGAAAAATACAGGGGCCACTTTGAAATTTATAGGGGCCAAAACAGCCCCTGAAATTTCAGCCTTCTAACAAATGGCCCCTTTAAAAAGAGCCAATTCAGCTCCAATGTGGGCCACTTCAGAAGTAGAGGGCTCTTTCCTCTCCATGCTGATTTTCCCCCTTACATTCAAATAATGAAAATACACCTCTATCTTTCAAACACTCATTTATTAGGTTCTAGATATTGTTTATGTAAAAACCTTTTATGCTACCTGATTTTACAGTTATTAAGAATCTTAATTGTGGTATAAAACAGACAAACTTTGAAACATCATGTGAAAGAATATAACATACATACATATTTAACATCAATTCTAAATCAGTATACTTCTTAACAGTGCAAGCATTGCAAGAAATTACACCCAAGAGACACTTGTGAGTAAAGCTTCCCTTTTCAATGACTTAGCAAATGTGGTAATGTAAAGCAGCTTATAATTAAGACTGATTTAAAGTATAGAAAATTATCAAATTAAGACAGAGGCAACAAATGGTCCAGTTCCTGCACAAGAATATAGATCTTGTTTGATTTGTGCATATGAAAAACAAAGAGCCTTAGAGCAGCAGTGGATGTGAGAATACATGCACTCATATTGCTACTTTAGATATTATCAAAATATAAACTATCAGCAAGTACTACCGCAGGCATTTGCCAAGTCATTGAAAATAGAGGAAACAGTGACAAGAGTCTGCCTGTGCCCAATTTCAAGTAATGCTTGCTCTAAAAAAAGTCAAAATTGCCTTTGACTGATTGTAAGAAAATATAAATGAGCCAAGTAACCCAATGAGAGCATCAAGAATCTTTTCTTGTGAGAAGTGGCAAATTACACTTCCCTCTGTTACTATATTCAGGTTATTGATGTATTGAAGATCTCCAACAATTAAAATTTGTGCTGGACATAATCTCTGATTGCTGAATCAACATCAGCTACTCTATGCAATAAAAACAAGTTTTACAACCACATTAAAATCAAGCCAAAGTGCAAAAAGTGCCTGTAGCCAGAAAAAAAAAAAGAATATACATATACACACTTAAGTTAAAGAATTAAAGAGGTCGCATCAATTCTCTGTGACTGAGTTTTGTGCCTAAGCGCTTGTCAGACAGAAAAGTTCTGTCTGACAAGCGCTTAGGTGCGAAATTCAGGGTCACAGAGAATTGATGTGTCCTCTTTAATTCTTTAACTTATGTATACTTAGCTCTGCTACCACAGCATTGAGCACTTTATGCCAAGGTAGACTCTACCCCCACATTTACATATATATATATATATATATTGTTTTTCTAAAACTATACGCTAAAACACCAGAAATGGAAGTGGAAGTTTAGCCCAATGTGTGTAATTTGTCTCCCATTCAAGACTTGAAAAACTAATGTGTGACTCCCAAAATATCTCAAAAAAATCAGCTATTCTATGTCCAATATTTATCTAATTGTTTGACAACAGGAATATTTTAAAAAATTGCAAAATCAAAAAAACTAAACAAAAAGGCAAAATTAATACAACCCCAAAGTACTTGAACCTTTGTATCTGGACTTCATTGGCAAATGGGCTCAGAAATTTTAGCTGTTCATCTTAGTACCAAAGTAGCAGTTTTTTGGACTTGTACCTCCAAAATGGTCACAACTTCATTAAATGCATGTGATGACAAACACACAAGAACAAAGGTCATGAACTTAAAAGGTGAGAGTGATTATTTTGCAACTTTTTAGTTTAAGGCAAGAGATTCAGCACCACAAAATTGTCTCTCTTCACTGCAAGCAGAAGAGGTGAAGCAATAGATTTTTAGACCATACCAACCCATTCAGTTTCCAAGTCAACTTAGTCTAGTATCCTGCTAACCATACAAGGATACTCTGCAATAATTTTTTTTTGCAATCCACTGTTGCTCAGAGTACTTTAGGCTGCTGATGAGATATCCCTTCTGGGTATCCAACTCTACTGAGGCAGAGAACTGTACAAAAAAACAAACAAATGAGCAAATTAATTTGTTGTTGGAGAACAGTAAATATTTGCAACTACAAAGTTGCAAAATATTTGTAAGCAAACTGTGCATAAGAAGTAAAAACACAATAATGGTGATCATCAATGATGTATTTTCACCAAACTGTATATGTACTTATCAAGAAAAGAAATCATACCTCTATGCACTTCAGTTTTAGTTCAGTATTCATGAATAAATAAGGATTGCTTGTAGACTTAAAAAACAAAACAAAGAAAAGTTTCTTACCCTCGATGGTAGTTGGAATTTTGAAAGCCATTCAGGAGGAACCTGTAGGTAAATATTTGTTTTCAAAAAAATTAAACTGTCTGATAACATCCTATCAATTCACTAATTTTTTAATTTACCAGATTTAAAAATTGGGTTTACTTTGTTTTATGCATGGTGCAAGTAAATACATATCTAATATATTTCAATAAAAATAAAGCAAATCTCGCCATTTTTTTAGGTGCAATCCCCGAGAATTGTCATCTTTAACTGACCAACTGGCACCTTGTGTGCTTTCCTTTAGGATATAATCGAAAGAAAGTAATCGATAATGTACTCTTCACCATCCTGCTAAGTTTAATATACAAGAACTTACTTAGACAGTGCTCAGTTCTGTCGCCTCGTCCGTAAAACAGAGATCCTTGGGCGATTTACCCTTTTCTTTCGGTGCCAATGTCACCTCTAAATTTTCATAATCGCTGATGTTATCTGAATCATCAATCGACGTTTGAACCGTCTTACTCGAAGGACTTGATTCTGCACGCTGAAAGAGTGAGTGCCAAAAAATCAGCTTAACTGGATGCAAACAAAGACATAGACATAAAAATATCAGTTCATCTTTTCAAGAAAAAGATTAAGAATTCAGAGTGAGAGATCCTAAAATCAGAGAATCTTGAAGTAAGTTAAATCCATCTTGTGCAAATGCAGTATTCGAACTGTAACCGTCTCTATCTCTCGGCGCCAAAATTTGATCACGTGACTTTGCGAAACCGCTGAGACTCAACAAGACTCGGGAGAAGAGACGAACCATTCATGCGTCAAATTCTCTGGTGGGAAAATTAATTATCGTACCGACGAAGAACTCGTGTCATCTCTAGGTTCAGCTTTCATTGTAATCAATTTCTTGAGCTTTAGACGCTCTTTTATAATAGGGATGTAGTGCCTTGGTACGTCTGCATCTTGGGCGATGGCAAGGAGATCTTGGCCATCGCAACCGTCTTTTTCTGCAAGATAAGATACGAACAAAGATCAATGGAGTGGTCAAGTTTGTGAATGTAAAGTTGCAGTAAAATACGTTGTTAAGAAATTTCTTTTGCCTACCTTTCTTTTCTTAAGTCTCATTCCATGCGACTGTAGCCAAGAAACAGTCTCTTCAGCGACGAATTCGCTGCTATAATTCATTGTTTCCGACGCACGTGGTCTAGGTTCGACTAATGCCATCACAGGCAGCTCACGCTCACGTCTCGAGAAAAAGCCAACGATTAATTCGTTGTGTGACTCGGTGTTCAGTTACGAGAGGAACCGTTGAAAATTTGAACACTTTATAAGGAATAGTATAGGGAACGAAATATGGTCGAAAAAAGAAAATTATTTTTATATTTTCTTTTTTTTTCAAAAATTGCACCTCGTTGGGGCCAAATTGGTCAATCCTACTTGGCTCTTGGAAGGGCCAAATTGAGAAAAAGTTCCAAAGTAGAATTCATAGGGGCCAATTCAGATTTTGGAGGGGTCGAAATGGTACCTGTCCCGCCCGTTTTGGCTCAAATAGTCCAAAACGAACCTTGATGGGCCAAACTGGCCCCCGAGAAATTGTGGCCAATTTGGCTTTTGGGGTCAATTTGGCTCTTTTCATTTTACAGTGTAGAGTTCCTAGGAACATTAGACAGTGGCGAAAACGTGAAAAAGTTTTACCACGCTTCCTTATTATGTCACAGATTATTCACGTGATTTAATGTTTCTCTTACAACGCTTCGATTAACTCCCACTCACAGCTCCAATCTCAATCGAAAATACTCCTACGTAAACATCCCGTTGTAAGCACGCGAAACAATGCCATATATGGGGCGATAAAACAAGTGCCGCATGTTTGGCCAGAGCTGTAAGAAGGATCAAAGCGGCCAAGCAAATCTTTGAAAACCGGTCCCAAACTACATACTTAAGAACAATGATTGCGTTCGTCCTTGAGAACTATAGAATACGCGACAAATACGTATATATATATATATATAAAAAAAAAAAACAAATTCACACATTCAGAATAAATCAAATTACTTTCACTTATGGTGAAGGGAAAAAGGAATGGCCTAACTTTTACGAAATGTTCGGTCAAAATCTGCCGATTTCTGCCGCTTTTACCGACATTGAAAATGAAGCCACTACAGTGCAACGCAATCGGTGTGTGCATACCCTCAGCCAGACGGAGCATTGACCGATGAGTAATGTCACAAAACGAGGTTAAAAAAACAAGTGGAGGCGTGTGGTTTTGAAAAAAAACAAAAAACAATAGGATCGGCGAAGAGAGGGGAGAAACATGGTATGATTGGCTGTAAATCTATCGTTCTCTTATGTAGTCAATATACTCCACTTCTCGTGATGTCATGGTCTCCGTGGCGTGGAAAAAACAACCAATGGGATCGGAGTAAAGCACGGTTAATATGAAAGAAATCTAAACAACACATCCACTTTGTTTGACACGGTCAAACGGAGGTTCCGTACAAGTTACGCATCAAAAGTCCGTCGGGTGAATACTTGTGACAACTTTCAGCTGTAAAATTTTTACAATTTCTTCCATTATGAGGTATGTACTTGTAAAAATAAGCTTGGTTATCCGAAAAAAAAACCTTTTAGTTCTTCTTACCTTACTTTTCATGGCAGGATTTCGATGATGCCGCTACTCACTTTTCCTCTGTCACAAAGGTTTTTATCGTCTCATCATTCATCTTTTGCGTCGGTGACTCTAAAATTGAACTTTATCTTTAGATTGCTACTGAATTACAGACAGCTTGCATTTCAAATAACGCAAAAAGCGCTATACCTATCAGAGCCCGTATCGAATGATAAACAGGGCCTGCTCGCATTCCTTGTTCTTACGGACTGAACAAGAAAGCCTAACCCAGTAATATCATCTGTGGAAATCGAAACGACATGAGTTTCTCTATTTCTTGCAGCTCAGTGAATAACAATTTTTCTGCTGAGGAGATGGAACAGTTTGATACAAGGTATAGTGACGTTGAAAATAAAATCGACAGAAAAGCACGAAAGGAACTGTCAATCAACAGTTCTTAGATAACATTGCATAAATTATTTTGTTCTTAGAATGATAACTGCATAAATTATATTACAGGAGGCAGGAAATCGTCATCAACTGACAGTTTTTATTTTCGGGTGAATTTGCAATTCAGCGTCCGCGTTAAAATATATACTTCGCTTTAAGGACATAGAGCGGTTTTTGGTATAGAGTAAGAAGAGCAGTAACGAGCGACACAATAAATTTAGTGCCCGGTTTCTTCTAATGAAGAAATGCGATCGATCACTAACGCGGCTTGACATATTAAAGATTTCTCATCTTTTCCTCAGTATCTTTGGCCTAACCTGACTTTTTCCACAGGCAAAAGCCTCTAATAGCTAATTTTCAGATTCTTCAAGCTTAAAATAAATACATGAAAAATCATGTGAGACTGTAAAGTCTCGAAAAGGTTGGTTGTGCGAATGGATAACACAGAGATTTTGAAAGGATAAAGCAAACAGATCTAGTTGTTTACATCACTTCCGTACCCTCCTCTGGTGAAAGCCAACATTTAGAAAAACTAAGCTACTTTGTTCAAAGATTTCAAGTCTGACTCGGTCATGTGCAAACTGATAGTTTATGGGTCAATCTTTGTGTCTGGAATCTCTCAAATTGAATTTCAAACTGTAGTAAAAATACTGATCTGCTTCAATTTTAGTATCAACTCAACTTTACCGTACCATACTGAGGTCTCGTAAGAGGTCCCATTTCAACAAGAGAACGTTTGCGAAATAATATCTCTAGAAAAATTAGCGTGAGTCTCCAACATTGACAAACGAAGTTCAATAGGTCGTAACGAGAACATCAACAAGAGAAAGTATGAATTAAGAATTAAGCGTAAAGCACGCCGCACGCCTTAAACCCTGTGTTAACAGTTAGTTTGTTATTCGAGAATATCCAATTTTGGAGCACAAGCTGAACTTTGTAAACTTGATGAAGAAAAATTCACTAAAAAACCAGTGAACCTTGATTCAAAACGCACAGGTCACGCATAATTGTGATAACTGGTCCTTTATAAAATAATTTTAACTCTGCATTAATTCAGGTATAGCTGAAGTTTCGAAAACTACGAACATGTTCTCGCTATATTCCATTCCACAAGAAAGTTTGCGTGGCAAACAGCACTTAAATTTATTCACATCTCGACCCACCTCCTAACACACCTCTTGTGTAAGCCAATTAGAACCGAACTTGAACATAGCTGTCAATCTGATTCGATCTGCATGACCCAGGATGACTTTCATTCTCTGACACCGTACGCTGGGTTGCACACATTTCAAAACAACTTTGATAACAACTATGTTACTCGAAACAATTTGTTAATATAGGATGTGGTTAGACTTATAATGTAAGTAAATACATTCAACAGGTCTATGATATCGAAATAAACTAGACATACCTAAGCTTGCTCGGTTTAATCACTGCGTTCATATCCCTCAACGTCCAACATGATTTATGAAATATTTTCCGGTAAAGCATTACACATGAATTCGACAATTTGAATCGAAATCTCTGATCCTTAACTATTAATGACATAAGAAAGCGCGCTCTGTCATGAAAATGAAGTGAAAAATCGGTTCTTGGAGAGACTTCGCTACACTTGTCCAGTAAAATAAGTTTGATTGGCTTGAGAACTCAGCGAGAGTATATCATAGCTAGCTAAGACTGAATTATGAAAGTTCAAAGAGACGTAAGCTAGTTTTCCTGTACTAACCATAACACCAATCATAAATCTGAACAAATATTGCGATCTTTCTCGAGGTCAAAATCCAACACAAACCTTGCCAATCCTCGATCATAAGATATCTCTACAGACAGAAGATATGTCTCGATAGAAAGCGAAAGTTACAATGGTCGTATATTAAACTTTTATTTATGTTGTCAACCCTTCCTGTAATCACAGCCGGCAACTTAAAAGCCAGTGGCTTGCATTACTTATCAATTCTTTTAATGAGCCCATAGATATGTTTAGCAAAGGAGTTATTCTACCTCAGCGTTTACGATTTTGTTAAATTATTATTAAGGATAGAACGCATCTAGATCGACTTTGCTTCGCTGCGTTCTCATAATTGCGTTGACGAGATCGTCTATCCCCAGCACAAATTATTCGCCTCGAAATAATCTGATACAGCGAATGATCGCTCAGTCCTGAGATCTTGCCAAGCTGACACTCGAATTTTAAAATTCGCAACTCATATGTAAGTGGATGCGCATACCTCATATCCGTGTTCACCAGACCTTCCAAATGAATTGATTCACTGCAGATAGAAGAATGAGTCCCACACGAGAGGTGAAAGCGAATAACGCTTGTCCAATTGACTTGACGAAACTAAACTCTCTTGTTGGCACTTGCTTTAGTGGACGCACGTTGATGCTGTTTCCTAACGGAGTAACATCTAGGGAATAATTTTCCGTCAAGAGAAACTATTAACACGTCTCCATCCAGAATAAACTGAAACAGGCCTAGGTCGACTTCAACATCACGAGCGAGCATTTACCTTAATACAAAGATTCTCAAGCCCTGACTGAGCTTGGTTTGATCACGGACGCTTAGTTTTTCCATATTGTAGACCATAATGTCGCGAAGAGTGATAAAGAACTGAGCTTTTAGACTGACTATCGAAAGATCAATCGCTTCCGCGTTCGATCACTGAAACGCCACTGAGCCTGCGCAGATTGCGTCAGCCAACGTCATCATTACATAAATGATTAACTTAGTACAGCGGAAACGTAAATGCTGCCTTTAAATAAATTTTGTCACTGAGGTCATGAAAGTGGTCACAAAAACAAGTGGAGGCTTGTGGAGCTTTTAAGGAGTAACTAATTTATGCAATTATAACATTGCATAAATTACATTACATCATATAAACTGAACGAACAACTGTGAAAATACATCGTTCGCCCAATAAGACACGCACGGTAAACGTTACGCATGAATTCGAAAATTATTTTTCTGCCGAGGAGATGGAACATTTTGATACAAGGTAGAGTGATGTTAGGATTAAAAATTGTTGTGTACTCGCATTTTATCGCAATCTATCACTCATCATTTATTGGCCTTGGTAGAATGAATAATTGACAGAAAAGCATCAAAGGAACGTGATTTGTTCATTTCATTTAGTGATCTTTAATGAGGATGCTCCACTCATACCAACATGATAGGTTTTGCATAAGCGCACTTGACCCTTTGAACCTGTGTATTCTCATCACTACGCATGCTCTTTTTGCAATGTTTACGAGGCAAAAACACATATTTTGCACTCATTCTTAGGGTCTTACTCGTCTGTCGAGCACGGACCAAATATGACTTATCAAAATTATTGGAACAATCTCGCAATTTAAGATACAGGGCAAGAAATTTCAATGCAATACAAATTTAAAATCAATTTATATCATTTTGTTTATGTTTTCAAGAAGGAACGGTGCAAGATTTTCCGCCGCGTGTGATAATGAATTACCAGTTTCTGAGGTGAGCACCTTTAGCGCCTATAATGATGGCTTCAAAGCGTGATGTTAATACTTTGAATAAAGAATGAAATTCGTAACACACAACTTCGTTATAATAATTGGAGAATTCCGAATTCATTGAAATCGAAGATTGAAATTTGGAAAACAACACTTAGGGTTACAAAGTGAATCTCCAATGTCTTTGTTCATAAGAATAAATTTTTTATCTGCCTTACCTAGTTCCTCCCCTTTAATTTAGCAATTGCTGAAAAAGAGGGGAAACGATAGATGTTTTTTTTTCTAATGAAACTATACGTTTTTACAAACCAGACTGACAAAATTTGACAGACCGTGATTTGTAATCATTCTAATGAAAACTACTCGATCGTCCAGGTGATTGCAAGAAACGCGTGAACGATTACTATTCTTGAGCATGATCAATTCTCTATCTTTGTAGGCTCAAGCGTTGTTATTTGCTGATGATGGAGCTTGTGATGAAGCATCATCCTTCGCCGAAGAGGTGAATTTGCCTCCTAATTCGACAGCAGTTAGAGACCAGCTACAGCTCCTTGAACCATGCGCAGGAGACGAAGCCCTGAATGTGTTTTACCCTATCCAGGTGGAAAATCTGCTTTCGGATCAACGAGTGGAGACACCAGAGCCGCCAACCTACCAGCAGGGAGATTGTGCACTTCATAATGGATTGAGTTCACCTACTCAGGAACCAGCAGTACAAGATGCACCACCAGCAGCAGATAGCTCAGTGGGTTATCCTGTACAAGAGAGTGATCAGGATGTTCGAGGTAGTCACCTGGTGCAAGAGACGTCAGGCCTGCCGCTACTGAGAGGATATGATCAATCTCGATGTCATCAGCAAACCAACGATTTCCAAGTTAATGGTGTGAGTTCCCTCGGCGAGAATGACCAAGCAATTCAGCAAAGCTGTACTATGCAAGAAATGCGATTGTGGAAAAATGAAACAACCAGGCAAGTATCATTAGGCTTAGAAAAATGTTTCTTTCACGAAATTATCTAGTGTATCAGAGAAAGGATTGACTGTTTCTAATCAGTGAGAATTTGCTGAGGGGTTTTGCTTATAAGCTTGACCATAGGAAACCGGAAATTTTTTCCTTCTTCAGCTCCATGCTTAGCGGAAAGAGTTCATTTCAGAACTTAATTGATAAACTACTTTTATGTAGGACCAAGCCACAAAAAGCCACAAAGGGAATGAATGCACGAGATGCATTTGTCATAGCAGAGATTACTGAGGTTAGCCAGCATCGCTATGTTGATGCCAATGGAAGCACAACTGCTGTCTTCACCTGTCCTATCAAAACCGATCGCTATGGATACAAGCTTGGCTTGAGGATATACCTCAATGGCGTAGGTGATGGAAGAGGCAGGTTTGTTGCCATCTTTGTGCACATGATGATGGGGAAGTATGACAACTTTGAAGTAAGGTGGCCTTTTACTCAGAGGATCACGCTGTCCATTATAGATCAGAGTGGTGCCGAACGCCATTTAAGCCAAATCCTTCAAGCTCAGCCTAATATGATAGCCTTTCAGAAGCCAACAGAAGAGATAAGTCGTACGGGATGCGGTTTTGTAAATTTTGCTTCCATAGAAGAAGCATTTAGTCATGCTTATGTAAAAGATGACAAGCTCTTTCTTAAAATTGAGTTTTCTCCCTAACTGCTAGATAACGTGCTACTCTCTACACACTCGACTGCAAAACTTTAGGTCTAAAAAAAGTAAGCAATGAACGATGAGACTCAACGTCTTTATGGGTACACATTTATATAATCGCTACGATTGGTTGCGCGTGGTAAATGATAGAAGCCATCCACGCTTTTTTGAAATTGAAGAAATGAACTATCGTAAACAAGGATTTTCATGATGAATAATGAAAAAATAAAGCATGGATAATGTGGGCTGCGCTTCTATCTATAGAGGTATCCTTTAAGTACTGGATGATAACTGTTTTTGACTAAAATTTTACAAAGAGTAGTGCTAAATTTGAAAAACCCCCATTTATGAAACATCCTTATATCCTGGAATCCTTGCTTAATTTTGTCTAGTACCAGCGTTGGCACATAACATTATTATTATATGCGCTATATGCGCACTTGTGTGGTGTTGCCTGGATGCTGAAGTGAGTAATTAAAGCTTTGATTTTTCTCACCACAAACAGGGACAGAAGAACATAGGAACATGTAGTTTTTGTGGCTATCATTCAGCGAACTATTTCAACCATTAGTAGTCAAAAAAGATAACCGTATGTTTTTTTAATTGCAAGGGAAATAAATTAAGTACGAGCCATATTGCCAAAAAATAACCGTTAGTCGCTGAAACCATCACCTTATTGAGAACCTCTGATGAGAGGCGAAATCCACAAGATTCTATTTACTAGAAGTGTAGTCATTTGTGTAATTTTTAAAAAGTGGCAAGCTGTCCAGATGATACTATGTGGTCCTTATGTGTATATCTCTTTTACCTCTATTAGTAGACTAGTATGACCAGCTATATAAGTGAAGCACAAAAAAGTAACATGTACGTTACAGCCTCTGAAGGTATTTGTAATATCTAGAGAGCTACGTTGAGGTTTAATCAGTCTTTTTGAGAGTCAAGGTTATATTCTTTTAAGTTTGTCGCTTTAACTGACTCACATAATCTCAACTATTTTTAATTTCTTTGGCAAATTATTTGCTCTTTTCTTCCTCATTATACGTCTCTTTTAACAATTCATCCAGTTTTGCTCACGACGTCAAAAAGGTTGCTCAAACGAAACATGCTTTTTTTCCATAAGAGTTACTTGAATCGATACGCACTTGAAATCCTGATTTCAACGTTAATCCAAAGCATTATCTGTGAGATAATTGGAATTACTCCATTTGTTTTTAAAATCCAAACCAACTATCCTTTCGTAGAGAAACCCTTTTTCAGAATAGGCAGATAGAAGTAAAATTAAGTGTATCGTGCTTTTACAAAAGACATGTCATTGTCATTAAATTGAGTCGTACAATATTTTTCAGCTTGCTGGTTGTAGCTTGTCAAAAAGAAAATATTTGAAAGTTCTCTATTTTAGAAGCTTGATACTGTTAAATTTGATAAGTTGTCAAGGCCAAGGCAACTGGTTAATTGTAGATTACATTGAAATTAAAACGGAACCTTACTTGTTTATCTGCCTTACTTTATTCTTTCGAAAAACGATTAAAGAGGGTTTCAAATGATGTTATAGTCCTTTTGGAAAAAAAAAAATCTTTCGTTCAAATCGGTGTCCCAATCAGCACGTGAGAGTAAAACTTTTTTTTTTTATTAATACAGGTACTTGCTTGTATATGACTAATAATAATAATAATAGGACATTTATAATTCGCAAATTCTATAAAATGTTCAAATGCGCATGACAAAATTAAAAAACAAAATGAAAAGGCTAACAACCTAAAATTATTATTAAGAGTAAACTTACAATAATTTAAAAAGCTAAAATTACAACTAAAAATAAACTCACAATAATAAATATGACTACCTGAGGGAATAGGTTCTTTGAAATTTCCAGAGCTGGGAAATTAAAATGATCCGCGACACTTGGACTGAAACTAAACGCCCGAAACTCAAAGAAGCGAAGATCCCATTGAGGGCTCCAATCCATCCATTGGATAAAAACGAAAGAAGAGCAGACATAAATATATTTAATTCTTTTAAATCAAATTAGTCTCGAGTAATGACTTTGCCCAGCAGAATACGCTCGAAAAAAATCCCTGAGCGAGAATATCATATGATAATGATAATAACAATAATAATATTGATAACAATATTGTAACAGAGATTCAAAAGATCTGCATGCTGGGATCTGCGCAAATCCTCAGAAAGGTGTTTAGTGTATGAACAGAATATTGATTTGAGTGACTGATGCCTTAGGTTCATGGTTTGTTGCGCCCGGCTGATACACAAAAGCAAGAGCTCCAGCGAAGATTGTGATAGAACAGATAATAATGATAACAATAATAATAATGATAATAATAATAATCATGATAACAATAATAATTACAATAGTAAGTTTATTTCAGTGTCTCAGGGATGTAGTACCAGTGGATGACAGGCGCTAATACAACCCTTATGACTTACTAAATACCATTTAAATTACTGATATTAACAAATGCATCTTATTAATCAATACGCAATTTAGAGAAAGTACATTCCCTAAGATTCCATATTAAAAAGTAATTATTTATGTACAATTAACTGAAAGAAATGGAATCCCATAGCCAGTTAGAGGTACAGATATACTAACTTTCGGCATCAGACTTTGTAAAAGGTGTTCCATCACGAGGTAAGTACATGAACGATCGAGTTTCTTATCCGAGACAGACTTAATATTTTTCTCGATGATATTGTAAAACATCTGTCTCCCTTGTCGTTGGTGTTATTCGTCCCATACTCGCATTTTACGTGTGAATTCGAAATTGATTTAAGTCGGGGTGCATAGTTAAACATTAAAATAAATTCCCAAATCGTGAATAGTACACGTCCTATATTTGAAATATGCTCTGTACTTATTGAAATCAATTCAAACCCGGATAGCTGCTAGTATTTTTAGGCATGAAACTTATAATTTTGTCTTGTCAATTTATCCCCAAAGCTCGCACTCCTGGCCAAGGAAGTCTATTCTAGAATTCAACACAAGGAACACAATAAATTGCTTGCTGTGTAGGGACTTATTAGCTAAAAAGGATTCTGTGATAGTTCTCTAAGGAAATGCTGCAATTCAGGTGCGTTTTGCTCACGCAGTGCATCAGGCACTATATGACCATGCAGGAGAGCTCTGCCTTCTGGCGAGTATGCTGCTGTTCGTAAGTTTCAAAACTTTGTACTCGTTAGAGAGATAGCACACGATAACGAGCAATTTTCCCGGAAATTGAACCCAATTTCTTTGTTGATATTGACAGGAGACGCTAAAGGCACAAAGATGGGAATGAAAAAATGTCCAGAAGCGTGTTAAAATCATAGGTCTAAGTCACTCAGAATTTGTGATGATAAAGAGAAGAAGCGACACGAAGGAGATGAGCTGGTTCTTCCAGAGAAAATGAGTGATCATTTCCTGTACAAATTGTACGTCCTTTTGTTGAGATTTTAAGTTGAAGAAACTGTTTTTTCTTAGAACCGGTTTTAGATCTACTCTACTCTCTCACTTTCTTAAAACTCTATGTTCAACGAGCCTTTTTGCTGTATTTTTCTTGAATACTTCGAAGGGGAATATTTTCGAGGGAAGAAAACTAAAATTAAAAAGGTTGTTGGACGTTAACTAAAGGAGACATACAAAAAATGAGTGTGAACTATGAAAGTGCATAGATTGAAGTCCTACAGGAGAAACTTGCTAAAAAATAATTTGGTAATCTCTGTGGGTCGAGTTTTGATTCAAATAAGCATAAAGAAAAGTCTCGCGACACTGAATATTAAAATGCTAAAACGTCTTTCATATTCGATGAACGAGCTCCTGAACGTGTGTCTACTTTCTAATTTGCGTCGCTTTGATGAAGCCATTATGAGCCAGTTCGAAGGGTGATTCTGCTTTGAAATATATCATTGGAAAATTCAGAATTTTCAAACACTTCGTACAGATGCTATCACCGGAGCCATAGTAGCTCAGTCTAGCCCGCCCAATCGGCAACAGGCTTAATGGGTACAATTTCTGCATAATGATGTAGCCCAGTGGTGTCTATAGTGGGGTAGGCAGTCATGTTGCAATCTACGTCCACATGATGTAAGGAGAGAATGATGACTGATTGCAATGGCCCTTCTCTGGTGTCATAACGTTGTCAATCTTGGATAGAAGTGGTTCTGAAACCCTCGACGACATCATTAAGGTTCTGACAGCTTCTCGGAACCTAGAAGCATTCCTAAAGCTCCCAGCCATTTAGAACAGCATCGGATGTGGATTCGAAAGATTTGCTCCAATTTATGAGCTATCCCAGCCAAAACGTTTAAAGAACGACACCTTGGTCGTTAAAATGGAAATTTCACTCTGTTAGCATTCCTAGACCTGGATCTGGAAAAGGTGATACGTAAGGTTCATTTTAGGGCATAAACTTTGACCTAAGTGCACGTAATTTCTTTTAACTTTTTAACAGATGTGCATTTCAAGGTCACATTAGATTAATTAATTCAGTTAAGGTCAAATCTTGCTATCTCAACGAATTTTCTGCATGCTGAATTTTGGAAAGAAACCCATAACAAAAAACGATTTATGTTTTATAAAACGAAGGTGTTCATTATAGGTCAGTCTTGGTAACAAAAAAAAGGACAACGCTTTATTGAATTTGCTTACTGTAGTACAATGATCGGTCGATCAAAACGTTTGTTTAAGAGCAAAGAGCTTTATAGAAATAATCTAGTGATGTTGCCACACGGCGGCTCACGTTCCGGGCTCCAGCCATGTTACCACGAGTGCAGGCAGACACTCAGCTGAACTGAGTATCAGCGTTCCCGTAGATTAAATGTATAAAACATTTACCAAGGTGTGTGTTTAAAGATGTAAAATAGTCAAGTAGTTCATTAAAATTAATGTGTCAGTTTTATAGGTGCTCATACGAATGGTTATGTTCGGCACGACACAAACACGCGTCTTTAAGATGATAAACAAGAAAACAGGTATGGTATGTAATTTTAATCGATGAGGAAGTATTTTGTACTCCAGCTCAGTTGCAGTAGCTGAATAGTCCTCACTTATACGGGATAGATTTAGTTTTGGAAATTTTTTATCCTGGTTATTAGTTAACAGCACATTGCTGAATATCAGTGTTTCATCAAACTTCGAATAAATAATTTCAAATATATTTTTCTGGATCATTTAATTAAACCATCTTAATTTTGATGAGGAGGCAGAGCAGGCGAGTGGGTAGGGCCCTGTCTTGTAATCTTGTGGTGCTGTGTTCAAGTCCTTCACCCTGTTACTCACTATATATATTTGTTATCAGTTTCCCCGAGTTTAACTCCTTGGATCGCTTTTACTAAAGCCAACTTGGCCCCGTAGATCCTCTATGGGGGAGTAGCCAATTTATGTTAAATTTAATTGTGAATGAAATCTATTGAAAATAATATTTTTCTCCTTGTGGCATCCTCTCCCTTCAGTTTTTAAGGCTGGTTTTTAGTCGGTTGCCAAGAGCCTTTGGTAATTTTTCTGTTCACTCAGTCAAGTCCAGTTCTTTATCTTCAAAACCTTAATTTTTTGATAATGGTTCAAGTGAGGTCTTAAGCTACTACATCGAAAATAAGCATTCAAGCTTCGCCGATCCACAGCATCGTCACTCTAATGTCTTGCGCTGTAACTAGTATTCCAAATGACTCCAAATTTCAAATGGAATTTAATGTCACGCTTACTTACCACGCGACATAACCGTGCATGAGTGCATATTCTTTCGATCGAGACCCATGTCTAACCTGTATTTGCAAAATTTCCATATGAATGCAGTTGAGAGGAAAGTTCGTAGCTTGTTTACTTTGCTTTGGTATCCTTTTTATGAAGAAAGTATGCCGTACGCGAGCTCTGAAATCGATAACATTTCATGTCAAAATGAACTAAGTACATCAGTCACTGACTCGTCCAAGGCCCGCGCGTCTCATGTCAACATGTGTCATATTCGCATGTCATCATGGATTGTTTCATTTCCTTAGTGTGACCCTCAACTGCGCAGAAATGAGGTCAAGGTGTAATTCTCTCGTAGAAAAAGAGAAAAAGTCAAAAAGGCAATACAGAGGACGCTTCTATTGTGAAATGAAAAGAGCTGTCCACCGTTTCTCGATCTCGGTTGGCTCAGTTGATTCTAGAGAGGGGGGTTTGTCAAGAGGTAAGAAAAGAGGAACAATTTTGGAATATCTTGCCATGTTCAAATTATATAGTGTCCTATTGGATTGGTCCTGAACGAATCGGATCATCTGAATCTCTTCTTTGATTTGAAGTCACGGGAGTTTTTGGGCGTAAATGTTAACTTTTTCTGGAAGAATATATTGACCGTAAAACCTGTATAAAGGGAACTCTGTTGAACCGGACACTGAAAAGAAAGCTTCACGTATCCTCAGCCTGAGGACATAGGTTGTAACATAAGTTCCAGTGATACCCGAATTGAAGGATAGATCCTTCTGACGTTTTTATCATTACTTTTCCTCGTTTTTACTCCTCCTTAGCCTATGCGACTGGATTAGTCCAATTAAATCAAAGCAACCCACGTTTTGCATGTTCGTCTGACGTCATTGCTAAAGTAAATGAAAGATTTGTATTAAAAGTAAACAAAGCTAAAAAGAAAAATAGTTTTTTTTAAAATCTAATTTCAAAATTTCCTTTAAATATGGGGAATAAGTAACCTGCTAGGTCTCTTTAAGAAGTCTGTCTTTTCAAAAGTACTGGACGATTACATGGATACTGCACGCGGTCAATTTTAGACATTGTTATGTTAATTCTTTTGTGATCTGCTATTATGACCGCATACCAAGTAGTTGTAAACCTTTCTCTTGTCATGCTTCCATAATGAGTTGCGTTTGAAACGAGTTTAGAAGTTGATCAGTTGACCAAAGCGAAAAACTTTGGGTCAGAGTTCACTTGAAAAATAAGAATCAAGCGTGTCGCGGAAAATTTAACGGGGTGAGTGCAGAATACAAAATTAAGTTTTAGAACTTGCAGGAATCTAGATATTTCGATCAAACATTCATTCCTATTCATTGCTACTTAAATTTGTTTGGAGAATAACTTTTTACACTTATTTGGCGAAAACCGGCAGCTTTTGGATGCAAATAGCCGAAGGGCTCGTAAATTTGATTTGTTATTATGTATTTCCGGGCGAATTGGATAGAGAAAAAACTGACACTTGCAAATCTGCGGGGTGAAATGCTCAGAGCAATGGTCTCATTTGTAGCTTAAACTTTTGTTGTCCTGCCAACAATTGTTTTACAAATACTCGCCGCTTAAAAGTCAAATAATCTTTTGTTATTGTTGCCTGCAATAACTACATGAAATCATTTAGCTACTTTTGCTGGCTGTATCGTTCGTAAATTAGTTATTTTATTTGACGACGTATTAAAAAATCAATCATTAATGATATGTCAATTCGCAGAATCCAAAGTGATTAATTTTTAACGAGAGAACAAAAACTAAAGAAAAGTGCGTGTTGGTTGTTTTCGCCGAACATGGCGGTTCACACTTTCTCAGGCCGTAAGGTTTATTTCGTTTTCTTTTGTTGGATATGATATGTACTCATAGACGAAGCAGCTGCAGAATATCTTTTGAACTATTGTAAGCAATGTAACCGCTGTCGGCGATTGTTCGTCGATAAAGGAAGATATTTGAATGTAAATTAGATGTGACAGGTAAGTCGAAGCAGACTGCTTTAAAAAAAAATATATATAATGTTGCGAAGTGGAATACTTCTCTTGATAAGTGAAGTAAGGTAATTTCGTCGCCGAGGGGCTCTGTTTAAACCAAGCGAAAAGTCATCATCTATTTAAGTTGTGCTAACTCGTTACTGATTTATATATTTTGGTTGGAAATTAGAGGTTGTATTCAAGAATCGGTTCTGTACAACGGTTATCTGATACAAATGCGACTTGTCAAAAAAAAAAAAAGCGTATTATTCTTTCGAAATTGATGCGTAGTCTGTAACGCTAATCGAATGGAATAACTGCGAGATATTTCCTCGCCATTTATAGCTGTACCTCTTCGTTTGCCTCAATTTCTTTCGGTTTGAAATTAAATCAGGCTCCCGTGAAATTATTTGTTTATTCATTGATTTACTTTCATTCGACTAAGCGGAGTACATTTTATCGCATGTTCTGATCTAAAACGATTTTCGAGGCCAGAGTAAAATTCAGAAGATTATAGTTGTGGTTCTTACTCGAGAAAAGCTAAATAGGCTGCATGTGTACTTTTTAAGTAACATGAGGTTGCGTGAAGGTCATTGACTTTGCGCGTGGATTACTCTCGCGCGTGTATCAGTCGTGCACATCTGGTCCAGGTAGCTTTTTTACCGAAAAAAAAAACAAAATACAAAACAAATAAATTTATCTGGAAATCGTAAATTTATATAAAGAGATTGTAATGATTGCCGTATAAATTCCTCGCCAAACAAAATGTATTCAGGAAAAATAAGATTGGATAATTTGAACCGAAGATATTTTGTTTACTTTGTAACGGAGACTTTTAATAATTAATAATCAATTATTTTAAATTTATAGTAAGTGGGCCTTTTTCACCGTTTGCCTTATATTATAGCTTCAAATAACGTCACAATATAGTCGTCCATTTAATTGCTTATCTTGTCGTATTGGTCTTCCCAGGAATTAACACAACGTCTATTTAAACGATGCTGCGTCCGTTGTCAGCTTGGTTTATTTTACTTCTGAGGATTACTAACGCCAAGTCAGGTAGGAATAAGTTTGAACTTATTGTCCAGTCTTATCTTGGTGTGATATGACTCTTAATGGCACCACTGTCGGATGCCGCTAATACTAGCTTCTGATTGGTTTATATTAAGTAGATATATTTTAAATTATAAGGCCTTATCTGATCAATTAGAGTAAGTATTGAAAAACGGTCTGCTGCCGCTAATATTCGTATCTGATTGGTTTACGTCACTTTGATTTAGTCAAATGCAATGACCTATCTAATTAATTGATCTGTCCAAGATCGATCTAGAAAAAGATATAGGATTGATTGAACAGGTGTGAAAAAATCTGACTTTGAACAGTTGCCTAGAGGAATCGAATGGAAATTAAATGCTCGAAAATAAAATCGCGCGTTCGTTCTGACGAAGGGCTAATGCTCGAAACTTCAGCTTTAGAACTCTACGTAACAAATTCAAATTATTAACACAGATAATAAAACCAAATTCTCTTGTAATACCCTCCACCAATGCAGCATAACAGTTTCTTTAGAAACTTCCCGCCTCTATTAATGTGGTCGTGTTGTGGCAGACTAAACACGAGGTGGTTGTTCCTTGCAAATGGTAAGACAAAGGTCATTGGCTTATTCACTTAATGCCACTGAGTTAAGGATCTTCTCTGTAGGCTTATGTGTAGCAAGAATTATTTGAAATTCTGTGCGTTTGCGTGATTTTTTTTGGAGGGGGCAAAATCAGTAATTGGAGAATGCTCTCTGAGCAAGGACTTGAATCGAACAGCATGTGACTTCAGGTCTTTGAAGTCGAATGGGAGTGTAAGGTTCTCGATGACTGCGTCATCCTTACTTCCGGGATGGCGCTTCAATCATATTATTCAACGATTTCCAACTCCTTTGGCTGTAACTATTTCAGTACAGCATTAGTGAAACAATTTGGAGGCTTTAGCAAACTTCTCCTCTTCAACTTCTTCTAGGGGCGCCACCAGTCATAACTGATTTTCCATCGAGGGATTTGATTAAGCCTGAAGATGTTCGATCAGACTCTGGATTTCGTTTTCCATGCAAAGCAGTTGGATCCTTTCCTTTTAAGCACAAATGGAAACTGAACGGACAGGAAATTTCGATTGATCATCACTTTAACATCATGAAGGACGGGACTCTTACGGGAAGATATCTGGATGATACTCACAGCGGAATTTACCAGTGCATCGTGAAAAACAGATTCGGTGAGGATTTCAGCAGAAAGTTGAAAGTTCGTGTTACAGGTTTGTGGCATCTTTAAGAGTCTCGTTATTCTGAGTTCTGCACTCAAGCACTGTCCGTATTAAAAATCCCGGCATCTCTGTTTGATGGAAGTTTCTCGGTTTTGACTTGTCGTTGGACATCGTTAACTTTTCCCCGGCAATCTCGCGCCCAGGCCGTCATTTCGGGAATGGACTTGTAACCAGTGCATCACGGTAATTGAATATCCGGGAAATCGTACCCTGAGGCCGCATGTTATTTATCTCACTTTGGGGCTGCGTTCCCGAATGTGGGCCTGCGCAGTGTAACACCATGTCCCCATGTATGGAGTTGTGTAAGTGCATCTTTGTGATATTCCCTGACTGTATCACTTTTAGGCCGCGTTTACGGCTGGAGACTTGTACATTTGCCTTTGAATCAATGCTTGTCACAACCTTGAATATCTCAAAGAAAGGTCGCGTCACCAATGATGGACTTATGTCAGTGTCATTGACTTTGCCCGAAATATGCTGAATAAAGCTTAAATTCTTGGGGACGGCCTTGCATCAGTGTATCACCTTCTTCGAACAAGTAATCTTGATTTTAGGCGCCGTCCATCGGTGTGAACTTCAGTCAGTCAGAGTTTCTCTTTATTTTTTACTTTTTATCTCTCTCGACAAGTCAACCCAAGTACCGTTTAAATGATCAAATTCAAATTAAGCGTGAATCAAGGGGAGTGCCAACCATCAGTTGAAAGCATCCCCTAAGTCTGTTAACTATTCCAAGTAAAGGAGAAAAGAAAGTCCTTGAATCATGCGTTATCTGCAGCAATGATGGCATTGTAGTTAATACTGATTTATTCTGATCAAATTTTCTCCATGTACATGTACGTTTATTCTTCCAGTCGCCGGCCAATTTCACTACGATAACGACAAGAACGCCCCTGTCACCCTTGGAAAACCTATTGAAATTCCTTGTCCAAACCACGACCCTAGTTTTGGTGTAAGCTACCGCTGGGGTTTTTATGACTCTTCCGACCCCAGCGCGTTCAATCCTCTTCCTGAGGACAACCGTACAGCGGTGACGATGGATGGAACACTTGTGATTATGTTTGTGACGAAAGCAGACGTTAAGAAAGTGAATGGCATAAATGGAGTAGCTTGCGAGATGTCCACGAGTGACGAAGAAAGATACTCACATGTGGTGAAATTTCAACTTACTGGAAAAGGTATGAACTTTATGTGTTTAACTCTTTTTTCTCCATACTGTTCTCTATACATTTCTTATGGTATTGACAAGGAGAAAGTGTTAACCAATCAAAGCCTCTTGAACTGGTGATCGTCTCCTTTATTCTTGTGATCTTATTGTTTTATTCAGTGGTGCTCCGGTAAGGAGAAATTAGAAGCCAATCGCTCTTTGAGGTTAAAGGTTTAAATTTCACTCTTTATTTAAATGGAAGAATCGGGTGAATTTTCCATCGGGGGAGGGGAGGAGAGAGGGGGGGGGGGAGGGGTTACACCAGCTTACCGGCACTAAGTGTGCCACACCATTTTATCATAATTATAACATCACTTCTTATCTACAAAGGGTAACATGGAATTCACTACAGACACCTTCCTTAGATACACGTACAACCACCTGGTTTCACCTGTATTGAAAACAATACGTTTGAGGTTCTTCACAATCACCTTAACGAACAAAACACCGACATTCAGTTTACCAGGGAGATCGAAGAAGACGGCAAGCTTCCTTTTCTCGACTGTTTGGTAGGCCGAAACAACAACGAACTACGAACAACAATATACAGAAAACCGACGCATACCGACAGACTTCTTGACGAATCATCCTACAACCCGACTTCCCACAAAGCTACGACCATCAAGACATTGACAAGACGAGCGCAACTTGTTTGCAACACACCGGACAGTTTATCTGACGAAAACAAATACCTTGACCGTGTTTTTGACAAAAACAACTACAACAGTGACTTCATTAGACGAAACACTCACAGGGTGACCGACGCTACAGAAACTAACAGGGACTCCACATCTATCACGACTACAGCTGCTATACCCTACATCAAAGGCACTTCTGAGGCTATCGCGCGGATCCTACAACCTTACAACATTCGCGTAGCTCACAGGCCTATTACTACTTTACGACATTTGCTGACCAACGTTAAAGACAAAGACGAACCCAACAACAGACAGGGGGCGATTTATAAGATCGAATGCTCCGACTGCCAGGCCTCTTACATTGGTGAGACTGGTAGAAACCTTAACACGCGACTAACTGAACACAAACGAGCAACTAGAAATGGCGATGTAAACAATCACATTTCTGAACATCACCGACAAACTAATCACAGAATCGACTGGGACTCTGCTAAATGCTTAACCTACAGTACAAACTATTTTCAACGACTGACTCTGGAAAGCTGGTTCACTAACTTAGAACAGACGCCTCTCAACAGATGTCAACAATTACCTGCACCTTACAAACGACTCATTAACGACGTGAACAAACCGACAAACAGACCGACAAACAACAGACGGATCGAAACCGACCAATGACTGTTAACAAACTCTACACGAGTCTTCCAGCCAATCACATCACGGCTAAACAGACCAATCACGTTCAACAAACCAGACTTTATAACATCATCGACTGACAACTACTCCTCACTTGACTCTGAAGATGACTATCGCACAGATAGTCGAAACGTCAGTCACCAACAACAGTTCTTTTCAGAACTACACTCACCCGGACGATCACACTACACGAATTACCAAAAAAAGTAAAGAAAAAAAACATATTAAATTGCCGTTCTTGAGGGTGTTTCTTGCAAACTGAGCGATCTTGTTCCTTTTTACCTTTGAGAAGCATTCGTTCAAGACATTTTTGTATTCACTAGTAAGGTTCGTCAGTTCTTACGTGGTTGAGAGTTTACAGAGTTGCTGTAGAATCTTAGCAACTGCGTCGATTCCATGTACCTGCCCTTTACTTTTTAATATTTCAATTGCCATTGATATTCTCTTTGATTAAGAATAATCAGCTGAACTGTCCCTTTCAGTATTTCTTTGAAAGCCAGAGCTACGCCCAAAAGGGTCAAAGAAACATGTCGATGGTTGACCCTCTGTTTCTTGAATTTCACAGCTTAATGTTTAATTAATTTTACTTTTGTATTGCTTTTTTGTTGTTATTTTTGTTGTTGTTCCTAGAATCAACCGAAAAGATTTCACCAGTTATTTATTTTGCACCGAAGCCCCTTGAAGAAGCCAGAGAAGGATATCCGAAGAAACTTTATTGTTTGGCTGTAGCAAAGTAAGAAGAATGTCACCAGATTGATTTTTGTATAAGTAATAATTAATGTATTTTACCAGTTATTAACTTTATCGTCTGCATAAATGTTTATTCCACGCTCCAAAGAAGGAAAAAATGGATTTCATCGACCAATATTCAAGTTAAACACTTTTGTTTCTATACCGTCAGGATTGAAAACCATTTTTTTCAGGTTCTCTGTTCTCGTCGTGAAGTGTCTTATCATGGAGGGATTTCTGAAGAAAGCGAAATAACTCGAATCTAAGTCAACCGCTCAAACATAATAATGAAGATATAAAGTACATATCATCCAATTTTGAATTTTTTTAGTAACCAACTCTTCTAAACATCTGCCCGTACATAAACTTGACAAAATTATATAAAAAAAGGATTATAAAAAGTCTTCCTTGAGGAAGTAAACCAACGATCGTTTCTTAACAATGACAAAGCATGCGGATGCTGAGGTCTCCGTAGCTCCTCTTCGACTATGGTTGGACTATGAGTTTGCTATTTCGAGTTGTCTTGTCGTTTTTACCAGCACTAACATCAGCATTAGACAACAGAAATTGCTTGTATTTTGTATTCGTCTGTTCTTGCTAAATTGTGCGCTAAAAACATTATGAGACAGATGCAGAATTGCTGCGTCATCAGATTGAAATTGTATTTTCAGACGTTTCGTAAGCATGGAGGAGAAGGCGTAACGTGTGCACAATATTGAAGACAACGAATAATCAACATCTATTTTGTTATAGCAAATCAAAGTCGTCATCTATTCTACCGGGCGTCGATCCTTTGCCGCGCAAAGTGACGAACGAGCGTCGCTTCGGAATCAGCTGGTACAGGGAGATTGCGCGGCGCATATCGTTATATTCTCGGGTAGCGTTACCACTTGCTTTTCTTCTATCTCAAGGCCACCACCCAAAATCATATGGTGGAAAGATGGCAAAAAGATTTACGACGACGACAATGAGTATCATCTTCCGAGAGAACATTTCAACAGGCTTTTGTTCATCGACGAAGTTTCTAAGGAACATCAGGGGAATTATACATGTACAGCGGTTTCCGCGTCTGAGATGGAGCGTGTGTCGGCCTCCACCTTCCTCACAGTGAAAGGTTTGTTTTGAAGTCGTTTGTTGCTATTAATGAGAGGCAAACCTGTTCCATTTTCAGATATATTATCTGAGTCAATAAAACCCATGAACTAAACAATTCTTAGAAAACGAGCCCAATCACAAGTTTAAATATCAGGCACGTCTCCAAGATTTTGATGGATAGTATAACTAAAACCTCTGCCTGGTAAACGTCTAGCTACACAGGAATAACACCTACGGCAAACGTCGGGCTAACGTAAATGATCAGTTTATAACAAGTTTTCTTTGCGTTCAATTTTTACCCAGCGACTGTTGATTTTGGGGTCATTCACAAAACACTTTATCAATCCTGCTATAGGATTTACGGAGTAACTACGATGGAAGTTACGTGACCCGACCCAAACCTCACTCTGCCGCTACTATCGCGCTGTTTACTATTTCGCTTCGTTTACCTATTTGAAAGTCTGGAACAGGTTAGAATCACCTCTGAATAGGCAAATTTTTGTAAGTCCACTCCTTCTTCTCGTTAATGAGAAGTAGTGGTAACAACTGTTTTCATCGTTGTTTAGAATAAATTGCTTAAATAAATTAAGTATTTTCTTTCATTTCTTTACTTATTTTCTTAATTCCAATTGCAGCCTCTCCCGAATGGAAAGTCAGATTTCATCGGAAAATCCAAGTACAGAGATCAAAAAACTTATCCGTGATGTTGATCGCAGATGGTGTCCCAAGTCCTAGCTATCGATGGTTCAGAAATGGACAAGAAATTAACGCTTCAGAGTAAGGGAAATGACTTCAAAATTTCCTTGATGATTGACTGCATTTGATATGTTTAAACCAGTTTTATTTTTGTTCTCATATCTGAGCAGCTCTCGGGTGAAAATAGAGAAGAACAAATTACATCTGATTCACGTGGAGAGCTGGCACAACGCTGTATTTCAGTGTGTTGCAGAGAATGATCAAGGAATGAATGTGTCGTCTGTTTGGGTTGAAGTTGAGGGTAAGTATAACACTCTTCTCCTAGTTTCCTCCGTGTTGTAGACTTGAAACACACGTTGATAGACGCGCTTCATCAACTTTCTATTGCGGTATTCAACAAATAAAGGAGCCTCGAGTGTGCTCTTTTCTGTTGTAAAGCACACAGGAAGCTGCTAGAGAATGAAATAAGAGTAACAGAAACACAAGATTTATGAGGAAAATTGATTTCTTTTTTTTTTTAATTTCATCAGACTCGCCAACCAGCCTTACCCCAAGTTCAAGACGCGGATTCTTCTCAGATAATGCATTGTGGATCATTTTAACTGCTGCCCTAGGAGTACTTTTAATTGTGGCAATTATTATTATCATAATTTTTTATAAACGAAGAAAAGCGAGAGGAAATGAAGGTGGGTTGTTCTTCAAGTAAAACATTTTTATGTTAAAGTTAAATTTCTGTAAGGCTGATTCATGCCCAATTTCAAAACGTTTTGGGTTGATGAAGTTTCTTTTTCAAAGACATCTGTGGCAAGGCCTTTATATTTAAGGGAGACGAAAAAATCTTTGATTTACTGTATAACATTTGACTAAGTATGCTCAACAATTGCTATCTGGTATGACACATAATTTTTTTGTCATCTTTAAGAGAGATCAGATGCTACGGACGAAACTCCACAATACCTGGATGTACGTCAAAATAACTCATCCGTACCTCGGACGAATCCGACAGAAGTTGCGGGAGGAAAAGGAGCAAGAAGACGTGCTACTCTCCCTCCCCTCCCCCAGTATCAAGCCCTTGACCCAACAACTGCGGCAATACCAAGTTATGAACCAATAGACGCTGAGCAGGACCTCAATGATAGTGGGTTATATGAGAAGTTGGATTTTAGAACCATGAAAAATTGCCATGAGTATGATAATCCTGGGCGGCCTCTTCCTGAATATCTCGAGCTTGTAAATGACACGCAAGTGCCACCTGGAAGTATTGCGTCAAATGCACAAATGAAGGGACGTGGGAAAGATTATTATGTACCAATGGAAAATGGCGGGTCCAATAATGTTTTAAATCATTCTACGCCACATGACTACGTCCCGATGGATAACGAAATGCGCAGCAATGCCTTAAATAACTCTACGCCACAGGATTACATTCCAATGGATGCATCGAATACTTTGCCTGTGACGAGAAGATCTGATGGATCAGCTGCTGAAACAAGTGGCCCAACTTCGTCAGACTATTACCAAACCATGGCGAACAAGGGCGGCTTAAGCGAGCAGGAAAGTCCACAGACCTCTCCCCTTGGGGAGTATTATTCACCAATGGCAGAAAATACTCTTAGTGGAGCAGCGGGTAGCGGAAATACCCAGGATGAAGTCGTGTCCAGCAAACTGTGAAAACTGCGTTTCAGATGAACTCATTCCGAGAAATGCTTCTAAACATTTTCGCAAATTAAACTTTATGTCATTCAACCTGTTGAAGAAGAATCCGTTGCAGAGATTTCCTTGTAAAAGATCATACCATTGAGCTCGTTATTGACGTCATTTAGGGAACAGAATTGACAAGGTTGCAATCTTTATTCATTAAGAACGAAATTATATCTCCGCAGAGAATATGTCATTGCACGAAGATGTATGAACTTACACATTTCAGACTGCAACCTACATTTTGTTTTCATAAGCTATATAAGCTATACAATCTTCACAGTAAAGCATGCCTTTTTTATGTGAACCGCAAAAAGATTAGAAGGCTTTTTCAGTTTCTAAAATATCGATCGCGAAAGTCATACGCAGAGTAAAAAAAAAAAAAAAAAAGAAAAAATAAAAACAAAAATTTTGGTAACAATAATATCTAGTCAACAACATCGAGGAATAATGTAATTGCTACTCCTAAATATTTCATTTTTGAGCATTTATCACAGCTTGTTCCATTTTTTAATACTATCATCAATTTTAGCATCTAATTTTACATGTTAACATACGTTTGATAAGTTTTATTATATTTGATTACAGTGCGTTGTGAGCTTGTTTGCTATGCAATAACTACTGTGGGGCTTTTTACCTACTTGTTAACCCTTAAATCCTTAAGAATCACCAGCATCTAATTTCTTCTTACAAGATCACCCCTGAATCACTCGTTAAAGTCACGAGAATCAAAGAAATGTTCAACAATTAAAGGAGCTCTTGATTGTCTAATAAATTCTCCTTGTCGGCACCTAAAGAAATGTATCGAGAACAGTATGGAGAATATGCATACTGATGTAAGGCTGTAAAGGGTTAATTAAGAGGGCCACAAGTTTATTGGTCAGTTCACTATTAGTTGTTACCCTCTATAAATAAAGTTTGTTTGATTGACCTATTTCGCCCAATAGGACAAAAAACTCAATAACCCTTAAGAGTCATTAGCGTCTTATTTCTCCTTACAATATCACCACTGAATCACTCACTAAAGTCACAAGAATAAAAGAAATGATCACCAACTCAAGACACACTTGGCTGCTAGACAAATTCTCCGTGTCAGCACCTTAGTAAATGTACAGAGAACAGTACGGAGAATGTAAATACGGATGTTATGGTGTAAAGGGTTAAGGAATATGGCTATATCATTACTAATGATACTCTTAAAGGAAATAACAAAGGTTAAGGAAAGTCAATTCCTTGGCTCAGTTTTATCTCGGTGTTGAAAATTTCGTTACTTCATTAAAAGGTAAGGTCCTCAATCAGGCTTCTTCAGATTAGATGAAACGATCTTAGCCTAACAGTCGTCGTTGAATCTCGTACATCATTTGAGCCAGTTCTTCTGGGTCAGGTAGCTGGTGTATCGCCCTCTTTCCGAAATACCTGCCACTAGGCCTTTCCAACTGTCTCTCAGCTTGCTGTAAAATCAGCAGGGTGTCATCTGTCAAAACAAAAGCGGCATTTAATACAGTTATGGGCGCTGGATTTCAAATTCGAGAAGATCCTTTGATTCAGATGCACCCCTTGGTTACACACTGATTAGCTTTTCCCAGGCAGTCAGCAAAAGAAGAGAAAAAACCTGCAGGTTATCGCTCACTAGCCATATTTTTGTTTTTCTCCATTAACCGAGAACCTGGCCATCCACTAACTGTTTCGTTTCATCAAAATCAATTTTTTTTGGTCTTTCTCTTTTTTTAAATTTTTTCTGCTACCATTTCTCCTTAACTCTAGAACTCGGAACTATGTTATACATTTTCAACTTTTAGAATGAACTGCTCTAATATTCTTCTACGATGCAATGTTCGTTATTTTTGCTAAATGGAATGTTAGTCTGATTCGAGTAAACACATCACTTTGAGGACTTGGGTCGGAGGAGGTTTTGAAAAACAACGGATTGGACTTATGGCCAATAAAGATGAATCATTTTCTACCTTAGAGCTTGGTTTTTGGATTTGATTCAAAATATTTCACTTACTTCGGAAATTTTCAAAAGCGTCGTTAGTTAGTTCTCCTTGGATAAGTCCTTGGAGCTAATGAAGAACAAAGTAATAATCATTAGGAGCTTATTCACTCACGAGTTTTGCAAGGCTCAAACTAGTCCCAAAGTTTGAAGAGATCAATAAGTCTCCATATGTAACTGCTGGGATTTTTTTCGAGTCATAGCCAAGAGTTTATTTTCCTGGAGATGCAACATGGTATATTTTGCAGAAGCGTCGGGAATAAACGAAGAATTCTGAAGAGTTCTGCAGGCGATGCGTAGAGTTCTGACACAACCTCCTCAAAGATACTCTATTCGCATACGCTGTGGAAAAATCTGTAAGGCGTGAGAAATTGGTCGGCAAGCGTTAGCTTGCGGGTGATCGTACTTTTCGATTTAAAATCGTGGGAGTTGATTGGGGTACCAGTGCGCGAAAATAAATTCGTATGAGAAAAGAGACATATACTTACCCTCACGATAATTCGACCAAGAGATACGAGTAAATCAACAAGAGCTCTGTTAACAAGAATATGATCTTGTGTAAAACTTTAATGTAAAATGTCAATCAAAGGATCTACTGATTTGCCAGGTCTGACATGATGTTGGTCTGATATAAACGTATCAGCCTTAAGATATCTGTTTATATGATAAATCTAAATAAGTGGGCATGTTTTGCTATGTATGAAACAAACATTAATGTCAACCGAAACTTTTCTAAAACAGGTGCAGCATAGTTCTTTATTTCAAATACAATTTTTTAAGGCATACTAGAACTAAAAGCCAAGTTGTTTGACATGAAGTAATGAAATTTGGAAACTTACCTTCGAACTTCCGTTGGCAAGATCACAAGTGTGGTATTTGAAGGTGGTTGTACTGTGTTTGGCGAGGTAACGTTGTTAAAAGGAGTAAAAGATGTAGGCTGTGGCACTGAAAAACGAAATTTAACTGTCATTGTTATCATTCGAGAATTTACCTAATTTTCTAAGCTTTGGAGGTGGTTTAAAACTTCTTCAATCTAAGCCTTGACACTTGCATGGGCATGGTTTACATCAAAAACGTAATTTTATGTTCTCTGTTCTACATCTAAAAAATATCATGTTACTAGAATGGACATCCACAGGAGTTGGCCTAGCAGAAGTTACCCACACATTTAAGACAAATAACAAAAGACCAACTTGGAACCTCAAGTTACCATAGATGCAGGATCAGTTTTGCAAACTAGAAATCAGACGATTTGTGCAACTGAAGGCGATAAGAATCGTTAGTCAGCGTGATCTATCGTAAAGCAATCAGTTGTCTCTAAAATTGCTTAGTTTTTTTCTGCCAATCTTTTCAAATTATTATTCACTGTCATTGTTTTATACTGCTTGCGTTTTACCTAATCCTGCAAATGTGTAATCCCAAAAGGACAGACAATGTTCGAGATGAAATACTAAATTTCAGGTGATCCGCTTTTCTTGATACGAGTGAACTATTAGGGGATCAACACCTACACGCACAAAAGGCTTTATATATATATAGTTATGGTGTAATTGCTCCAAGAATTTATGGTTTGCTCACCGAATATTATGACGTAGCGAGCCAAGAAACCAAGTCCTGTGACCGATCCATCAGTTGTAAATCTGATATTGAGTACCCGACTTCTGTCGCCTCTTACTGTGATGTTGAATCCGTTCCTAGAACCACTCAATCTTGCTAACTGCCCGGTGCGGACTGTCAGCTCAACAAAATCACAGCTTCCGTAGAAAAGAAAGAAAAGGAAACCATTCGACCGCATTTACAACAACAGAGTTTAATTTTAAATTTTTTTTCCGTATTTATCTTGCAATGCCTTAGATAGACAAGTGCCATTGCAAATGGAGCCAAAAAATTTAACGTCTGTTGAATGACAATGAAACTTGTCAAGGAAGTACTAAAAGATTTTTTGGAAATTCTACCCATGACCAACAAGAACTCATTTTCAAGTATCTTCAGTAACTTCTCTGTGGTGGGGCTAAAACGAGTGAGTTTTTTTCCTGACAAATACACTTTCCAAGGATGCAAATGATCAAGTCGAAACTCATTATAGCTGGGTGTCTAGTTGGTTAAGAGGTTCGTGCAAGATTTCTTGAGCGTATCATAGCAAGACCAAAGCAATCCGACCTTACTTTTAACAAACTTTAAGTTGCTCTTCTGGTACAATTATACTCATGTTTCCTTCATGTACGTACCACCGCTCTGTGGTAAATCTTTCAAACTGCAGACTCAAAACGCCGTCGGTAGGGATAGGAAGAGTCCATAGGCAGTTCAAATTGTTAGTGTAGGAGAATGGATATCCAGGCGATGCAAATGTTCCACTTGTCATGTTTAATATTCCTCCACATCCTGCCAGAAAAAAAATCATGAAAGGAACGTCGAACATATCAGCCTTTGAACGAGGTAAACAATGAAAACAATTAGTGGGGCGGTGTTCTATTTCACTTTCTTGCGTCCTCTACACCAAGAAGGAGCCCAAAGTGGTTAACCAGCAGCTTTATCTTTAAAGATCGGTACGCTGTTAGCAAACAAACGATAAGAAAGGGAAAAATTTTAATTGAAGAGGCTTTTATCTCGATATAACACTAAATTCCCTTCATCAATCTGCAAGGATAGTCAAATGTGTAGCTACTTAATGGGTCAAGCTGAGAATTTTTGTGTCAGCACTGGACTCATTTTAACAGCATCTAGAGTTGTTCGATTTATGCAACATTCGGAAGGCAAGGATTGCGGACTAATGCTGGTTTAAGTGAACGAACTCGCCTCCTGGCGCTTCAGCGCGGCTGAGTTTGATCCTTGAGTGCGTTTATAAAATCGGTTTGATGTATTGGACTGAATTATATCAGAAAAGTAAATAGGTACCATAATTTTAGCCAGTTCGAGAACGTTTGCGTACCTGTAAAGGGTGGCTTTGTAGACGATGTCGCATTCATGCCACCAAAAGCTGGAGATGGTGATGGCTGGAGTGTCGCGGATGGAAAACCTCAAGATAAAGAAACGCACACTTTTAGGCTGTGATATTAAGTGCGATCATCTCTAGCGACGATGAAAGCTGATTATCAGTGGGCATGGTAACCTTGTTGTACCATTCCATTCTGCTTTCATTACGCTATCATGCAGCTCTCTTAGCTCATATAACGGTGGCAGTTACTTACCAGATGGACTTGTCACTGTGGGTGTAATGACAGGTATTAGAAGAACGTTTCTGAAACCTCTGGATCTGCCACCGTGGAACGTCAATAGGCCTGACTGGGCGTCATTCGTTATATGGTATGCCCATATAAGGAAAATCGGTGCTCCTTGCTGCAGAGGATCAAATTATTACATACAAGTGAAACTAGATGTATTTTCCATCATTCGATCTGCTTTATAACATAGCTAGTAACTTTGTCTAATCAAATTCAATTGCGTGAGCGTGCTGCATATTCTCATTGTGCACGCTCATAACGTCATCAAACAAATCCCTCGAGAAAAAAATTTTCCATCGGGTTGAAAATGTTATAAAACAATTAGTTCATACGTCAGCTGTGCGTTCATCGAGATATGAGGCACGAGGAAAGTTTGGAGAGCACGAAAGATGCGTAAGAGTTGCTCGAGGCGTATCCGAGCCTTGAACCAATTGTTAAGTATTGTGATGTCAGGTGATGACGTATTTTTCTCATGGAAGGATTTCTGGTCTTAAACATTTTTTTTAAAAAAAATTATAGCTCCATTTTTTTCAGTAAATTTTTGTTTTGGGCGAAATCCTAACAAGATTAAAGCAATACGTATGATTTCCGAGTCCAAAGGGAAAAGCTCTTTCACGAGTTGAAGTTCCCTCAACCTTGATTAGCTAATTACAATACACAGGTACATTCACACTTGACATAAATTCATACACATCTACGCATAGAACGCTTGTTTACTTTAGTTACTATAGATTCAAATCACTATCTCTTTTCTGATTAGCCGAAAGCATACAGTGAATTTTCGAGTTCAGCGCCAAGGACGTCATCTAACCGCAGACACTCAAGGTCAAGGGTAATCATGTCATGTGTGACCGGGGTGCATGATTTCTAAGGGTAATCATGTCAAGTTCGCGCGCTTTGTGTTGCTTGCTGATTCGCATATATTTTTACACGTTTAGAAATAAATTGTCAGTTCCATTTACTGTCGTGGCTATTTGTTTTCGTTCAATACATGATTATACAATTTTTGTATTCTCACTAGGGGTTATGGGCTGAAGCTGAAGGCTGAGCTGATAACCCCTACCTCGACCTTGATAATTCTGGACATCACAAAAAGCGAATCTAATAATTGTTTAATATATACAGGTGACAAGCTCATTATTTTACCTGTATGCGGACGTCACCTATTGGATCTCTAGTGTCTCTCCTGCGATACAACTGCAATGTTGTTTTTCCATTTTCTTCTTTGGCGTAAGTTAATGCCCAGTCTTGCTGAGCGTCAACTTGAGGTTGTGCTAGGCCAACTGTGAGATAATCCTTTTTCAACCAAAGTAAAGCACGATTACATTTACTTGTATATAAGTTAGTCAAATAAGTATCATTTTGGTAATATCAGTATATGGGATGAAAAAGTCGTTTACCCCATTATAAACCTCTAAGAGTGACTGGCATCTAATTTCTTCTAACAATATCACTCCTAAATCAAACGTAAGAAGTTCTTTTTTGTTCAACAAGTTCTCTGTGTCAGTACCTTAGGAAATGCGTAGAGAAAATCATGGAGAACACCCGTAGTGATGTTATTGTGTAGAGGTTAACCTTTTTCCTCCATGAGTGACTAAGAGAGAATTTCTCCTTACAATAATCAACACAACATCAAGCATAGAAGTGATGAGAATAAAGTAAAATATCAGTTAAGGATTATTGGTTGATCCGATACCAAATTCTCCAAATTGACATCATAAGAATTGTATGGCAGACAGTAAGGAGAATTATTAAAGAAATCTCGGGAGTTAAATTGTTAAAATCGTGATTATCGTGCAGTTTTGTCAGGTGATCTCAATTTTAAATTTTTGATTTTCTTGGAAATATCATTACTAAATATAATTTTCTGTTGTATTCCATCACCCATTTCTCCTTGTCTTTTCAGCCGTTCATTGTATAATGAAATCAGAAATTTCAGTCGATATTTTTCGTCGTTTCATAGCTTTCTGTTGAAATATATCTCGCTTCTGAGCTTAATCAAAAAACTACACTTTTTTGTTCGGCTTGAGAATTATAAAAACAAAAAAAACTTGCTCAGCAGAGGAAGGACTTGAATTCAAATTTAAGAATTTCGTTTTACCTGCAAATAAGCCAATCCATTTAAAACTCCACCAACCGCCACATCATATCCCTGCATGCCCGTCGGAGCACGACGGGCAACACCAAACCCAACCCAACCGGTTGCCATGACATCGATCATAAAGTGTAATCTGTCTGTCTCACTGTTGTAAATCCAGGATACATTATAGTTTCCATTGTTAAAAGAAAGAAAGTTCGGGAAATGCACCGGTGGAAGCTTTGCGGATGGTATCGCTGACGATGAAGCTGTGGCGCTTTTTGATGGTGTTGCTGGGGTTATCCTCGATGTTGCGTTTGACTGTGGCTGTTCTGTTGATACTGTTGGAATTGTCGATGATGGGTATATTTGTTCCACTTTTATTGTTGTTGATGAGGATCTTTTTGTTGTTGTTGGTGCTGCTGTTGCTGATGTTTCTAGTGGCGTTAATCTTGATCTTGGTTTTGTTGCTGATGTTCTTGGTGTTAGCGTTTGACTTCTGGCAGTTGTTGTCCGCAATTCTAGATCTCCTCTTGTTGTTAAAGGTACTGCTGAATAATGTGACGAGGTTAAGATGTTAGCATTGTTAGTATTGCAAAATGAACCGACGAAATCAGATTTCCATCGTCAAATCTGTTTACATAATGCCAATTGACCCATGCCCAATCTCTAAACAGTCTCTCCTTCCACTGACAATATCTCTCTCGTCATCAGGAGGGTTAAATAACTAATTTGAGTCTGGAAAGTGGAACAGAAATCACATATTCATTTCTTTCCTCAGTGCAAAGCTAAGGACATAAATCCCTCGACTTAATACCCAATTGCTAATCTTCTGGTACCTGCTTAATAACGGCATTTCCTCGATGTTTTATCAAAATAATCCCTCATAGATGATAAGTTTGTGAATTCCATTACTTGTTTGTTGGACAAGTTATTGAAATGGTTAGCAAAAATGAATTAATCAGCCCTACTAAAAGTGAAAGGGTCGATGGGTTTACCGCCAAACAGTTAAGCTCTGAGACAACAAAAAAACTGTTTTGATTATTCTCAACTACTGAGAACAGAGCTACAGTAAAACGCTTAATATTTATTCACAATTAAATCACTTTTTCGCTTTGTGTAGTGTTTTTTTGAATAAATTGAGGTGTTTAGTTTAGTAAAGATGCCGAAATATATTTTGATTACCTTACACGTGAAACAAATGTATTCCATTTTGATGACGATTGAGAAGTCTTTAATCCATCAAAATCATTTTATATTGTTAATGCCTTGTCAAGTGCAAAATAATTTTATTACAGTACTCGCGTCATTTGATTGTTAACTATATTATGAAACCTTTCCTGTAGCAGCTAACATTTTCCCAATCCGATGACGTACTTCTGTTACTAAGACATAGCAAACTCGTTAATGTCGTCTACGATTACATTTAAAAAGTTTGACAGCTACATAATGAAAGATTCGAAGTGCCTTAATCTATGAGCAGTTTCTATAAATCGTGGGAGCCCAATCAATAAATGTATACGTGTGCGAAAATTCGTACAGAAAAGTGTGAAGTCATACAGACAGTATCTTGTAATTGCAGAAACAGTAGATTGGAGTCAGTATCGTAAGAGCTAGTACCGGCCAAGAACTGGAACACAATTGTTTAACCACACTGCAGTTGATAAATTTTAGCAAATTAGAGAATTGACATATGCACACTGAAGTAGATTTACCGTAAAATAATAAAATGAAAAGTAACGATATCATATGCCACGAATTAAGTTTATTGAAATAATCCGGCATGACTTTTTGATGACGTACTTACCGGGCGGCGGCTTTGAGTATTTAGGTATCCAGGGTCTTTGTTACCCAGGTGTACGACATTTTCTGTCTCACAATGAGGCTATAAATTATTTTGTTCGTCTTTAATTTTTGACATTAGGTATACAGACAAGCGTCAAACCTGAACTTTTTTTTGCAATTTTAAGTAAACAATATTGCGTGTTGCCCAATTTAAGAATAAACTGATATTTCATGAGTGGAAAATTGGGTCAGTATTGCAAAATTCTTTTATGCCGCCTGGTCAAGAGTGGTAAATGAAAAAAAATTGTGAAAGTGATGAAATTTGGAATATTTTTTAGGGTCAATCAATAGCCCCGATGTGTTGTTAGAAGCAATTTCCCTCCAAGTTTTTGCGCGAAAGACCGAAGGGTTGATTTATGTACGCTGACATTTGCATTTTAAAAGCACCATATAATCTTGAAAAATCTCCTATTTGTGTCTCATACGATGAGGAGTGGCGGTGGTTTTGCTCAATTTTTGTTAGCTTAGAGTGATTTAAATTGATTGTGTGTTCCGACTGTCCAGATGATTGTTTTCTATGGAAGGGAAAGATGTGTTAACAACCTATGCGGAAGTCATCATTAGAGTTAACTCCCACTCAAGTTTTGGAGACTGCAGTCAATTCAAACTCGACCGTTAACAATATTTAACAACTGCTTTCGTGCAGAATATCACAATGTACAAGAATTAGATCCTCCTTGGGTAAATAATTTACAATTTTTTTTAAAATTCAACTTACCAATTTCGCAGCACGCTCCCAGAAAACCATGCGGGCAGAGGCAACCGTTTCTCGTAGGTATTCCCGAATTCTGACAGTCTCTCTTGCAAAATTGCATTTCTGATCGATGGAAAAAGCATGTACCTCCACAAGTTGCTGGCCATATGATTCTTCTTGTTCTATTTCGAGTTCCACTTGCTCCGCACGGACACGAACTCCACTGCGACCAGGCGCTGAGTTGACAATTACGAGGTCTGCAAGAGGTAGGAGTGCGCCTTCTTCTTCGTCTTAACCAAGCCTCGTTGCCTCCAACAAACAAAGCCAGCACGAAGATAATGGCAACGAATTTCATCGTTTTTCTTAGTCTTCAAAGTAGCAACACCGTCAGATTATTTGCAACAAAGTAGTTGAACAAAATGGTTTGTCACAGAAGTTAGTTACAGCCCTTTACACTCCAGGGATCTCTTTATATAGACATGTTACAGGCATGACGTGGTACGCGGCCATTAAATCGTGGCAACCGAAGGTAAACTTGAACGAGGAAGTTAATATTGGGCGGATTCGGTTGAACTTGACAAATGTTATCCAAGCTCTTGAAAAAAAGGTAACAAAAATTATTCATGGTGCCGCACGAAGTAAATAACAAGCCATGTTGAAGTTCAGGCAAAAAATTCAGGCAAAAAAATTATTCTACAGCGTGGTTCTGCCATGACTGAAAAGAGAAATTCTCACGAGAAATTTGTGGAAAGATCTGATGTATACCTAATATAATACAATAATGTAGCGGAAATGACACTGCATTCCTCTGAGACCCTTTTGGCTGATTAATTGCTTAATTTTTTATATTGAGATTTCAGTACTTTAATCCCAACAAAGCAGTGCAATCAAATTTAGGTGTAAATCGAAAGATTACATTCGTCCAGTGTCGCTGTAAGAGACTATCGCAAATATTGATCAAAGGAACATAATGATAGATTTCCTCGTCGCTGTAGAAGTTGTTATGTATCACACAATGCTTTGGGTAACTGTACTTCTAAGGGGACAGAACTGCTGAGCAATCCCTCTTTGATGGGACTTCTGCCTTATCTTAATCCTTTAACTCCTCAGAGTGACCAATTTCTAATTTCTTTCCATGGCATCATCCTTAAATCAAAATCGAGCTATTGAGCTAAAATGGTCGCAACTCAATTCTAATTAGTTCCCAAACGCATCCTTAAGGCTTCTGTCAGTCCTCAATCATTGTCGCTGAATGGTCCAATTATTAACATTTCTCCCGATGTTAATTTCTACAGTTTTTTCTTCACTCAAATTCATGTGCGTAAAGACAAGAAAAGTTAGTTGCATACGTTTTGCCACATTTATTGTCAGAACTTTATGACTCAACAGACGTTTTTTTTTTATCGACTTCAGTACTGATATTTACTCATATGAGTATATACCAGACAGGTACATTGTGCTTCTCCCACGCACCTGCGTAATTTGGAAGTGATTGGCAAGTAATATAACCCTGAGCAACCGAAGAGACGAAATTACGCGTGAAGAATTTTACTTCTGATCATTTTCGGTATATTGACAAAAATAAATTGATTTTTGGTCCTGCGTGGTCTTTACTCAAACATTTTCTCGCTCTAGTGTCTATAAAATCGGCGTATATCGAACTTCACTTCGGTGAATAATTGTTAACTACGCGTGATTGCCACTGTAATAGTTTAACTGCGCATCTGCAGCCAAAACCGGACGGATGTTTAATGGAAATAGGAAGACCTTTGGTTAACTGTTAGGGATTAAACGAAAATATTAGAAGCTTGCGGTACAATTTACTCGTCGTGTTATATTTGTGGAGGAAAAAGTTGTTTAACAATATCAGATGAAAAAGGAGACACGCAAAATGAAGTACGAGGCAGCAGACTGACTTTTTTATCCCGGAAAATTGCATGGTTAGCACGTAGAATTAAGCGTAATTGATCATGGAGATTGTAAATGATTGTATTCGTTGAAGCAGTGATGTTAATATTCTATTATTTTCCCTGTCACGATGGGATAAAACATTAATTTGAATCTAGACATTTCAGAAGATAACTGCATCTTTAAACTCCGATGAAGAAAACGTACTCCAGTGAAAAGTTGTAGCCAAAGCCTTTTTAAAATGGTGCTTGAAAGCCAGTAGCACTCGTGAATCATTTCCGAGTTTAACGGTACAAATCAAAAGACTAATTTAAGGGCTATAATATATAGTTTTGTTAAAACAAAATATCTTATCCAAAATTCAACAAAAATCAAATGCGAAGGGCACTTCATGGAAATTCGGATTCGAAAAATTTGATGCTGCAGGTACCGAATTATTGTTCTTGATTCAAAATTAAAGTTATGTAGCAAGTATAAAAAATGAAAGTGTGGAACTCTGTTCCTTCATTGAAACCGGATAACATTTCCTAATATACTTAATCTATTTCCGTGAATTGTTCCAGCTGATATCATTCATCGGATAACACGATTATGAAATATTTGTGTTCACTTGTGATTATTAAGTGATGGTTTATATCATTTTAACGAACGTGCACTTCGTTTCCGAACGACGGCACGTACCTGACGAATTAAGAATTGAGGCACCACTAGCATGTCTATAAGGCGTCATTTTCTTTTATTCTGCCTTTTTCCGAGCGAACTGTATCCCGCGCGGCTCTCCTCATACTTGCCTTCTACATTAGCTTGTCCGGAACGTTTTTGGCCCAACTCTCTATGTTCTATCGCGCCTCAAAAACTTAAAATAATTTGCGCCGAATAGGATTATTTTGCAAATTATGCATCACTAAGTTTGATCGAGAAGGCTCTTGAGACCCTCAACCATTCATGACATCTTTCAACTCTCTTTCAATCAAGTATTCCTTTTCACTTTTCAATTCTTGTCATTTCTGTTGTATCCGAGTAATAATGACAATTGCACGAAAAGCGAAACACAACTTCGTTTATTTCTACCTTCTAGTTGCATATGCGCATATCAACTCAATGACGTTACAAAACCTCATTACATAACAATTTCAAAATGCCCCCTCTTTTTATCAGTCTTATTCTGTTTGTAGTTTTATTTTTTTCTTGGTTCCATATGAAAAAGCTTCGGCTCAACCGAATAAACTGAGCACTATATATGTTACATTCAGGAAAGTTCTCAGTTAAACTGGAACTCGGTTGCCGCCAATTTATTAAGGAAAATCATCAAGTTAAGAGTCGACACATGAAAACTTAGAATGGTTCATTGAATGAGTCAAAAGAACACAGTGAATCTTCCACTGTTCGATAAAAAGTTCCACTATGAGTGACTTCAAAATGAGTGTTCGATCGTCTCATAGACGATAGAAAACCAGCTTTTTTTAAGGCTTACAAAGTTATTTAGAGAGATGCAACTTCAAGCCAACAATTTTTGGTGAATTTTGTTCAGTAGTTCCAGCAGTTCTCGTGTATCTGGAAATTCCCGTATGTCTCGCTTGGCCATCTGCCTGTTATTAGCCGGGGATGTTGTTGGGCCGGCTAATGAGTTCTCAATTTGCTTCAAAATGTCTATCGTTTCGTCTGAAAAAGGAAAAAAAGGAGAAATTAAATATGTATTTGTCAATGTAGTCTGTTTTCTTTTTTCTTTTTTCAGAGGACAATTTGCAGTTGCGCGAATTGCGTCAGGTTCGCTTCACCTCGCAACCGATGGTCTAGAAACCTCATGCCCTAATTTCAACCAATCAGTTGCGAAACTAGAACCAGTCGCAACTGGGTCTCTAACGTTTTCTCACATTTCAGTAACTTAGTTTTAGTTGGCTTCCAGAGATGTTCTCCTTTGCTGTGACTGACCTTTCCAATTACTTTGATGTTGATTTTACCACACTTAATCGGAAGGCCCTCTACGAATCATAACTTTTTAATTTCCCTGTTTTTATATTTCCTAAGGTATTTTTTTTCTGGCGTCGATTTGAAGCATGGATTTATTCTTATCAAGATAGAGATTTGAGATAATCTCTTCAAAGCCTTGTACTTCCTAAATTAATTGCTAATGTTAATCTCCGTTTTATTTTATCATTAACAACTTTAATGTTAATCGTTGTGTTCTTAAATTCACTTACTTCGAAAGTTTGCAAAGTCTTCGGGAGAGATTGGTCCTTGAAGAAGCGTTTGAAGCTGAAGAAAAAATAAGTAAATGTCGACGCATGTAATAGTAACTATTGATAAAAGAATGATCTAATTATTGGAAAAGCTTTCAAAATAACCATGGAGTTAGAGATGGTAATAATACCTACCCTCAAAATTATTTGACTCACAGACGAGAGCAAATTAACAAGCACTCTGCAAAGGTAAATAACGCATAAATCAACCTCTTGATTTGTAGCGAGGGAATGTAAAGAAATATGGAATGGCTAGGTAACGTTGAAAAAAGCTCAAGATTCCTTTGATTCATGCTGTCTATGTTACAATTTGAATGTTAGAATGTGATGATGATAAATAAATTGCTTTATCACCCCACGAATTAATATCATCATTTATTTGTTTTTCACTCTGTCAACTGGACATTTAACAGTCAACCAGTCAATCAATTAATCAATCTACTCATCTATCCATCTATCTATCCATTCTTGCTTAATTGTTTTCACATTAAGCCAAACAGTTAATCAATAAACAGCAGCTACTAAATCTAACGCTAGTCTTGATTGTTTCATTGGTTATCTAAGAAGCATTTTCAGATGAGTTTCGGACGTCATTCGGGATCGCATTGGTTTTACTTTACCATATTTCTGCGATTGGTGTAGAAAACGAGCGCCATGCATTCTCTCAGCCAATCAGACACTAACTTAAACCAATTTTGACTTGGTCACTCGTGTTTTCATGTGCCTCAGACAATTTGCTTGTTCAGACTTTGAACCCTCATCGTTGAAGTTATTCTGACAAAAGTTTTGCAACAGTCAATCGAAATCCAATCTACAGTTTCAGTTTTAGTTGATCATGCCCATTTACACTTACGTCTGAACCTCAGGTGGTAAAGTCAGTTCTGGAGTTCTTGAAGATGACGTCACAGGAGTAAATGTGACACTGGATGGTTCCACTGTTAAGGTGGTGAAAGGAGTAGAACTTAATATTGGTAATTCTGTAACTAGAGTCGACATTAAGTGAGAAGAACTGGAAACTGATGGCACAAGTGAACTCAGTGTCGGAGGAGAACTTAGTATTGAAGGTGCAGCTGAACTCAATGTTGGTTGTTCTGTTGCTGACATGGATTGGTTTTGAGAGGAAGTAGGTGAACTTGATGTTAGTATCCCTGTGAATGACGAAGATTGGTTTTCAGAAATTACTGGTGAACTCATTGCTGGTATTAATGAGGCTGTCGAGGACGAGATAAAAAGATGGCTCATAACTGAATGAGCTGGAGAACTCAGTGATGGCATTTCTGTGACCGATGTGGAGGAAGCAACCATCGGACTGGAACTCATAACGGAGGAACTTGATGGAGCTGCAAAGTAAATTAGCCTTTGATGAGAAAAATAGTCAGATTGACATTTTTCCTTCATGGTCTGAATACACTAACTGCAGCTTACTAGATACTTATTTTTATTCAGCGAACGGTAGATAAGTGTGTAAATTATGTTTTTAACACATTTTTATCTCATTCTCATCCATTTGTCCGTTTCTCGGCGACATAAAATCTGTATGTTTTATATCCGTCAGCAATAAAAAGGAAAGAAACAGAGTTGTCAAAGAAGACACCATCCACATCTACATCATAGACAAGAATCAAGCAAAATGCAGTAGACTGTTATTCTTCAAACTTGTTAAGTTCTTCAAAACTTGGGCTGGTAAGTAACAGTTTAGATAAATTTTCTTTTGGGGTTTTATACCAATAATGTCATACCTAAAAAATTCTGATACTTTCTTGGAGAAACTTCTCTCAGACACTTAACAATGCTTCATTGTAATTCCATAATTGAGTGATGGCATCTACATGATGAGCTGAGTTCTACATGCTTTTGGCCGGTTCTTATGGACGGACCATTATTTGCAAATATTTTTTTTTAACATATACGTCTCCGCGAACATTTTTTTTCCAACAGCATCTTCTGCAAAAATTTTTTTTCCATTTTTTAATTGCTACAGTTCCCATTTTTCAAGAAATATTCAGCTATTTCAAGATTTGTTATTTGCCTAATACAGAGAGACCACTTTTTAGTGCCCAAATTATGTTAATTTATACTAAATTAAGTGCTTCAATTTGTTACTCTTTTTTTATTTCAGTTTTGGGGATTTTTTAATATCTTACCTGACTTCGCTACTAACATATTTTTTACCCCATCACGTTTGCAAACAATTTATTTTGTCTTTCAGTCCCTGCAAACAATCTTTTTCAAAATTTCTCAAACCCCCTTCCAGAAATATGATGGTTCGTCCCTTTCTCATGATCTATTGGAGGACAGACGCATAGATGACGTCAACAGTAATAACCTCTTGCCTTTTATCATATAAAATATATAGATTCAATGATGCCGTGGGTCAGTACAGTAATAGATCACAGAAGACACACTCATCTCGCATCGTGTACCACTTTTCTTTCTTACCACATTTTGACGCCATCTTTGTTCTATTACTGTAAAAACCCACGGCAACATGGAATCTATTTGTCAATGAGCTTATCGCTCAAAAAACACTCACGTAGTTCTATGAGATACTGAGCCAGAAATCCTCTCCGTCTGACAGACGAGTCGGAAGTAAAGGTTACTTTTACCAACTGAGTTGTACTTCCATTTACCGCTACTTCGTAATTTTGCTTATCGCCGCTTAAAGTTGCTATGGTCTTACCAACGCTATCAGTCAACGTAACGAAATCGCAACTGCAAGAAAGTTTAGAAAATGTACAAGGATATAAGGATATATACTTCTACATTTGACCCATTTTTTGCTTTAAAAGCTATTTAGCGGCAGGCAATGAATGTATGACTATACTGACGAAAATTTATATATAACGGTCTGTCGGTTATCCCCTTAATCTCCCACCTGAAGGTTTTTGTAAACCTCGGTTGCTTTTTGAGAGAGTGATCGAGGCTTCGGCGACTCCTTTGTGTGACGTCATCAGAACCAAACGAAAAAATTTTCCGTTAGTTGAAAATTGCATGCTTTTCAAAACTATTCGGTCAGCTTTCATTTTAACATTAGTTGTACTTTTAAAGAAGTCAAGAATTCTTTGCCCAAAGCGTCATGATATATTCCATTCAAAAGCTCTACATATACGTTCAGTTGTGCCGTGACTGATCGAGCATGCGCATAAGGTATCAATGGGGCAAAATACTGCTAGAATTTTGGACGATGCCTATCTGTGTCAGGTCATGATGAAACGCATCCATCGGCAAAAGTATTCCAAACGAAAGACGAGTGAGGGAGAAAACAATTTGTTTTAGTCAAAACTAATTAAAGGAAAAGGAACGTCACAGTCGGCCCGCGATTGACTAAAGGCGATGGTAGATTACCAGTTGATGGTTGGTAAATCTTTACTCACCACTCCTCCGTTTCGAACTCTACGAAAATAAGAGTTAAATATCCATCAGAAGGAATCAGCAAAGTCCATGAGCAGTCCAGGTTGTCGTCGTATTTCAGTTGAGTGAGATATCCAGGACTTCGAAATGTTCCCGAAGTGCCATTCAACATTCCCCCACAGCCTGCAAAAAAGGGAGACACCATTTCATTCAAAGAGCAGGTTTTCTGGTTTCAAATTCATAGCTGTTTCATGGCCACCTCCACAGTCATATCGAAAATTCATGGTTCTTGGTAAGTTTTTAGCTTGGCAAAGAAATAGAGAAAGATGTTTTTCGTCTTATCAGGAGCATGGGCCAAAGAAAAAAACTCCGAGTCTCCATGAGGAATCGAACCCCAGACCTTCGGATTCCGCGCTCCGATGTTCTAACACTGAGCCACAGAGACTCTATGGCGAGCAAGGCCCGTCACGAAGTTCACATATGACATCCTCTCCCCCCGGCGATAAATAATATCTGCTCCCTACTTCAATTCATTTTTCTGGTTCAATTTTCATTCTAGCTCGATCAAGTGGGTAGTATTACATAGGATTCTTGATAAATTAAGTCACGTACATACCTTCAACGGATGTCTTGCTGAGGAAAATTGTCGTAACCATGAGCAATATTGACAGGAAGTGATTCATGTTCTTCATTTTGACGACGAGTCACGTAGAAGGCCTAGGTCAAACAATTAAATAAAAAAATCACCAAGTTACGTGTGCCATGTTTGCAAACAACAAATACAGAGACACCTGGCTCATAAAGTGTAGAACAACATGCTCAAGTAGTTGATTAACTGATCAATTCTCACGACGATTTTAGATATATGAAAATTCACATATTTGCACTGCGGTGGAGAGATGATATTAACAGATCCTCGCAGCTAAGAACACTACTGAAACTAGTAGTTGTGTAGTTTTTCAGGTCCTATTTACAACTACTAGTTTCAGTAGTGTTCTTAGCTGCGAGGATCTGTTAATATCATGATCAATTCTCATTTACCCTTTGGCAAGTTTATCTTGTTTAGCTTTCATTTGGCAAATGTCCCTTGCTGTTGGGGACCCCGGACACTGAACAACTGTTAGATTCTTTCCCCGTTCTGCACTTCTTTTTAATCACTGACACGTTTATAAGTTCGTGAAGGATACCTTCCCAAACGTAAAACTTTCTCGTGTGGACTTTTTAATTTGTAATAAAACACATGGTCACAGAAAAAAACACACCCCACTGTTTAGAATTTTCAGGTGCCTTAAAGACCATAGTATGATAATACAAAAAAAAACAGCTTTAAATATAAAAAAAAACAACAAGTGAAACTAAAGCATTTCTTTCCAAACTCTGAACGTATGCCTTAAATGGTAGGATTTATCAACCTGTAATATTTAGCCGTCTACGACTGTATTTGTCAAGACCTTGTAAAATTTCCTGCAAGTAGCGTTTCAATCTTTCAAAACGCTTTACACCTCATCTGTCCTTGGGCATCTCATTTATTTATCTTACTAGCCGTATTTATCTTAAACTCCTGGTTTAGTTAGGAAATTATATCTGCGATTTATTTAAGTTATCGGTATTACCGATAGTCTTAACATGTATATCATTGGCTCAGGGAAGGCACATGTATGCGCAACACGGCGGCTATGATCCAATCAACAAAACTTTGTTAGGATATCCTGTGGTTGGAATATTGGCTTAAGGTTTACAAGCGTATGTTATTATTTTGGGAAGCTCTCCACGGTAACGGCTTAGTAGTCAAACAAAAACTCATTCGACCATTCTTAAGAAACATAGGATAGCGCTTAACGATATGAAACTACAATAACAATAATGAGATTTAATTACACAGCTGTTAGTTCAAACGGTATTGTAAAAGCAAACCATTTAGAAGAAATGGTATGCTAAAGAGACCAATCATTTTTTTTTCATCAGCTTGAAATGACAAATAATTCCTGTTTAATTTTAGCGAGATGGAATGAAACCATCACTTAAATGTTCTACTAAAATATCCAAAGAGCTCATAATTTCTCTAGAAATTTCAGTTAAAGATAATTGTTTGATATTTGGCAGCTGTTGCTCCATTTTCCTGTAAAACGTATTTCTTACAATTGAGTATTTAGGGTAGAGAAAAGATATCGAATTTCGTCATTGTTAGAAACGCAAGTAGGGTGAAATCTATCCGTTGCAGTTTTAATTTGGTATAGCCTGTGAGAGCCCGGTAGTTTAGATGAAATTCGATCACAAACGAATCGATATTAGAAGAATAGAAAGGATTTTTGTGGCTAGAAGTAATGGCCTCGAAAGTTTGTCAACAAGAGATGAAGAAAAAAAAAGGAATTGACGCCAAACGTTCTGATCAAGCTGGACGATCGATACATGCTAAAAAAAAATGTAAAATACCCTATTACTTTTGCGGAATTTAGGGTATCTAGGCTGCTGAGGGAGAATTATTTAGGTTCCCAGTTTTGTTCGATTTAATCAACCATAGAAGATTAACATAATGTACTCCAACTTACAACGGCAGACTGTAGCAAAAAGTTAGAAGTTAGAGAAAGGAAAGCTATATTTATCTTAGTGTTTGTCAAGTATTTTCGCTGACAGATTTAAAAGGTGAGACATCAAAATTATGAGGGAAAACGCCAATAGATATCATTTAGAAAGAACTTTTAGTAACCAGAGTGGAAAATTGATCACCAAAATTGCTATCAGCTACCAAAAGATGGCGAAAAGCAGTGCATACAGTTATCGATACTCCATTAGTCTGATGCCAAAAATTAAGTAATAATAAATTGAAAAAAATTTCCAAAATTCACTTTTCACAATGAATTGCTAATTTCATTCAAAATGATACTCAGTTGCTTTACTAAGGTAATTCATGTTGTGTCCAGTAACTACCTTTTCAGTCTAACGTGCTTCGAAAAGTACGGTTCTAGTTTTGGCAGTAAAGCAATTATAATGATTCATGCAGAAGGAATTGAATTTAGCAATTTGTTCGCCTGTAAATTCAACATGAAATGACTCGATTCAAGCTTAAACAAAACATTTAAAAAAAATTGGTGTGGTTTGATCAGATCAAGTTTTTTAACTACGTAAACTTACCAGAGAGTTTTAAGATGCTGTTCCTTTCTTCACCTCTACAAGAATGTCAAAATATATCAAAACACTCCGGGAGTAAAGATTTAACAGAGGCAGATATCATTCTAACGCGCATCGGTGCCTGAACAATATCTCCGACTGTATGATTTAATTACTAGTATTGTTAGCTGTTAATTATCACTCCATTCAGTCCAATTTTTCTTTTTCCTGTGCTGTTTCTCAGGGATTTTTCCGTTACTGTCAGAGACCCGATTTTTACGCCCTTAAGTGTGTCGAACACATGTCGTCCATCAATTACTTCGCGGTGATGAAATATCTTTGTAAATATAACGATAAAACCACTTGACAAAGATTTGCTAAAAAATGTGAAAGCAATTTTTCTCCGAAACTTCGAACCTCTGAGGTAATAGTCAGATTCTTTCGATTTCCTGCTCAATTTCCTCCAGGCCAGTGTCTTATTCTAGATTGCTCACAAATGACGTAAACATTAACACAGACATGGGTGAGAATTTCCAGCAAAGGATGGGCTGTCTACAACAGCATTTTACAGGCCCCTCAGTGACATGTTTCGGGTATCTTAGAGGGTCTGCATTCATTGCATCCCTTCCCCTAACCGGCCCACCTTTCGTAAGGTCATGCATTTTTACCATAAAGTGGCCACCTTGTCGACGAAATTTGAGGGATGCTCGATATAAGGAATTTTGAGAGGTTAAAATTTTGAGGAACGTGATACCTGTCAATTTTCAACTCTACCGTGGCCCATATAGCACATCAGCAATGTTTTCTCGTTTCCGATTGAAACTAATTACATGCAGAACACGGATTTTCATTCAGGAAAAAAAATGAAATTTCTGCAGTAAGAATTTGAATTGTTTATGAGAAAAACTATGACACTAGATTTTTGCGGTAAAAAATTCGAATACTGAACACTATATTTCAACACTAGAAAACTCGGATTTTCCTATTATTATTTCTATTTTTTGTGGTTGCAATATAGGTTGTTTATAACCAACAGCACAACTTGCAAATTTTCCACAGAAAATCAGAGTTGTTTACATGGAAAAAAAAGACATCTCGAATTTTTGTGATGAAATATTGAGTTGTTGAATTAGGAATAAGACTACTCCAATTTTTAGATTCAAAACACTTGTTGTGTATGATATCAAATTACGTTCGAAAAAAAAAATGTTAATGTCCTTTATGAATGCAGCTCAAAATATTTCCCAGAATTCCTTGGGCGGAGTTAGGGGCCGGAGAACCGATGAGCCCGCATGCTTCTCACTATAGTTAAAAACCAAAAGGCGGACAAACTGTGTTCAGTGGGGAATGGCTCTTAATGTTTGAGAGTTGGAGTTAATCTGGGCCTGCTTTTTTCCAGGATGATTAACGATAATTTAGGATTAAAAGTTCAACTAGCCTTCAATTTTCCTTGAAATAAAGCGTATATCAGGGCTTACGTTCTGAGGGTTTTTACTTTAGCTAAGATGCAACAGAAGGCAAAAATATAAACAATAAAGAATGGTCTAAAAAGCTACAAAACTAAATGAAAAATTGTTCGAAAACCCTTGGTTAGCTTAATCGCACTTTGGAAAACTCAGCCCTGAGTTTAAGTCAAGATTTTTTACACTATTACAACTATATTTTCACTCTTTTATCGAAATAAAATTATATGCAAAACCAGCCAGTACAAAAGCGTCCCATTTCGAGTAACAACTGAACTTAAGTGACCGAAAAGCTCGCAGGTCCCGCCATTGCAAGCTTGAGAACGAAATTTGAATTACAAATATGTTTTTGGCTAAATTAATATTCATGTATTTGCGACCACCATTGCACGTGGAAAGAGCTTCCGAACGACAAGAAATTTCTGTGCCTTTTGCAGCGTCTTTAGGGCCACAAATCACGGCATTTGAACGTTATTTCATTGGAAATGGTTAGCTCTGTCAAGACCGGCTGTATTTTTTTCAAGGACGTTTAATCGAGTGGTTTAAATTCGAAACTAAAGTTTGATGGATACCGTTTTGTCACGAAATTTTCTCAAGGTAAATGTTCTACATATTTAAATAAATTTTTGATTGGAATATAGCGTTTGTTTTTTATACTTCGTTTCACGTTCGAAAACTCAAGTGACTGAGTCAAATGAAAAAGGAAAAGTATGTTTATGTTGTGCAAGATAAATCAAAGCTGCTCCTCTTAAACCACGTGACCTCTGCGGTCTCTTAAAGTGACAGCGAGAAATTTTCACGTTATTATTGTTTGTGTGTTGATCGCTTTTCATGGTATAAAGTTATTTATGCTCATAGCCTGGCCAAATAAAGATAAAGTGATCATGAAAGTTTTACGATTTAGTACCCCTTTTCATCGATGCGGGAGGCTTCGTTCAACCGCCAAATGGACTCGGCGATCGTAGTACATCTACCAAGTCCGAGAAATTATATATCTTGTTGTTTTATTTCAATTAAGGGTGACTCAAACTAAGTTTAATTTTTCGTTCCTGACATTGATTTTAATCATTCAAGACAAGAACGTTCTTTCCAGATATAGCTACAAATGTACTTAAAAACTTTCCCTTTTTCTCTCTGAAGGACGGAGTTTAACGTAAGATGACCACAACTCAAAATCAAGAAAATCCTGGGATTAAAGAAGGTACTAGATAACTTCTGACAAGGTTAGATATCGATGTTTTCATAGATACTACAAATTCGCTACTGCGCATGAGTTAAGCTCACTCAGTGTTAAAATTCTAGCCTGCATTTGTGTCGGGTAATAATCGGGTGGCAGGGGTTTAATTTTTAGTAAATTAAAATAGGTATGAGAATGATTTTACTGAAAGATTGCTTCGTTTAGAACCAAGAAAATGGTTACCATGGAACCGTGACGTCAGCACTTTACACGAGACCCAGTTAACCCAAATTTTGATGAATCGATTCCTGTGTTAAGTTTGTAATATGAACTACTTGGAAGATCTTCCTTCCAATTAAAGCCGTATTCGTGGTCGGAAAAGACTATTTCGCAAATTTCGCAAGGCTCAGGAACTGTAAACTGCATCTTACACTCTGCCACCTTAATCCAAATTTTGGGAACCCGATATCATATATATCGCATTACTTAGCAGTGCTATGAAATCAAATGAATGTTTTAAAATAAAAACAAATCAGAAAACAAAACATACTAGCACGTAATTCAAAGATATTCGCAGAGGAATTCATTAAACCACAGGCCCCCCAATCTCACGTCTCGAGAAAAAGCCAACGATTAATTCATGAACGCGTCACGCGTTGTGTGACTCGGTGTTAAGTTACAAAGAGGAACCGTTGAAAATTTGAACACGTTATAACGAATAGTATGGGGAACGAAATATGGTCGATTTACAACGATAAATATTTCGAAATATAAATAAAGTGAATATTTTACACGTAAAATCAATAACACTTACTCGCATCCTGTGTGTCCGTTGTAGTTTCCGGCAATTTCTGCTGTTTTAAGCTTGCTTTACCATCACTGTTATTCCTGTGTCTGATTACAATTTATTATAGGGTTATACAGAAATTTTGCCCTTCTCACACAACTAACTAAATTAAATTTCATCATGAGGAATTTTTGACCAGCTTTGAGGGTCTTAGAGAGTTTAACCGTTAGCCGTTAAACTGTCAAAAAATAAAGCTGCTTGGCCTAAAAATTTACAAGTTTTAAAAGTTGGTTATTAAAAAGATTGACCACAAAAATTTTCCAGTGACCACAATCAAAAGATATCAACCGGTAACAATATATTAGCCAACATTTTAACCGTTAGCCGTAAAAGCAATGACCCCATTGAGACCCTCCTTGCAAAGCACTACGAAATTTTCCGTGAGAGGCCACGAAAGGAGATTGCAGATATGTCGAATCGACTTGATTCAACTCGAATCGAACGACTCGCCACAGTTGATTAAAGGGGGTTAGTTTCTAAAGAAACTGTGGTGCTACGTCGGTGGGAGTGTATGGTGAGTTGAAAACGTAAATTGGCCGCCGTAAAGAGTGGAAAAGCGTAGCTCCACTTCTTGCATATAAACCCACACACAACCCATAATTTCTCCAATAGCTCTGAC